>NC_092276.1:18765166-18770166 GCF_036320965.1 Panulirus ornatus
CCACCCTACCCACACCATGATCCCTGGTGGCCCAGCTGAGGGTGTGGGTGTAGCCCGGGTCAGTGTGGCCCACCCTACCCTCACCATGATCCCTGGTGGCCCAGCTGAGGGTGTGGGTTTAGCCCGGGTCAGTGTGGCCCACCCTACCTACACCATGATCCCTGGTGGCCCAGCTGAGGGTGTGGGTGTAGCCTGGGTCAGTGTGGCCCACCCTACCCTCACCATGATCCCTGGTGGCCCAGCTGAGGGTGTGGGTGTAGCCCGGGTCAGTGTGGCCCACCCTACCCTCACCATGATCCCTGGTGGCCCAGCTGAGGGTGTGGGTGTAGCCTGGGTTAGTGTGGCCCACCCTACCCTCACCATGATCCCTGGTGGCCCAGCTGAGGGTGTGGGTTTAGCCCGGGTCAGTGTGGCCCACCCTACCCTCACCATGATCCCTGGTGGCCCAGGTGGTGGTGGGCTACCATGGTGGGCAGAGTTAAGACTGTGGCCAGGAAGTTGGCCACGGTGACCCGCTCAAGTGGCCAGAGTCTTTGGCTTCCGTTTTCTGTGGAGCGTCGAGCATGGGTGACGGGGGCACTGCACTGGGTCAGCGGGCGCCCCGCTCCCCAGTGGTCACGTGGGTAGCGGGTTGGTGTGGGTTGGGTTGACATGGTTTACTTGGTGTGTTTGATGTGGTGTTGCACATGGTGAAGAGAGAGACAGCTGAAGACCTGTTGTTGTTCTCTGACATTCCTGACGTATACAGATGGAGACGGGGTAGTCTAGCCTGCCCTACCACCTCTCCCTCCGGCTCACCAGCTGGCATCAGGGTAGCCAGGAAGTAGTGCACGTTGTACAGTGTGTGTGTGTGTGTAGATGACCACGTACATGATGTTGTCATGTTCAGACCGTGTCACTCCCTCATGTTGTCATGATGTCAGACTCTTGGTTCCACGTCTCACTTGCTGTGTAGCAAGTGGGCAGTTGTGGGCCAGTGGAGGTGGATGACTGGTGTGGGTGGAGGGAAGACATGGGTGAAGGGTTGGCGTGAGTACAGGGTAGGCTTAGGTTGACGTGGGTGGGGGTTGGCATGGGTGGAGGTTAGCGTGGGTGGGGGGTTGGCGTGGGTGGGGGGGTTGGCGTGGGTGGGTGGGTTGGCGTGGGTGGGTTGGCGTGGGTGGGGGTTAGCGTGGGTGGGGGGTTGGCGTGGGTGGGGAAGTTGGCGTGGGTGGGGGGGTTGGCGTGGGTGGGGGGTTGGCGTGGGTGGGGGTTGGCGTGAGTGGGGGGTTGGCGTGGGTGGGGGTTAGCGTGGGTGGGGGTTAGCGTGGGTGGGGGGTTGGCGTGGGTGGGAGGGTTGGCGTGGGTGGGTGGGTTGGCGTGGGTGGGGGTTAGCGTGGGTGGGGGGTTGGCGTGGGTGGGGAAGTTGGCGTGGGTGGGGGGGTTGGCGTGGGTGGGGGTTAGCGTGGGTGGGGGGGTTGGCGTGGGTGGGGGGTTGGCGTGGGTGGGGGGTTGGCGTGGGTGGGGAAGTTGGCGTGGGTGGGGGGGTTGGCGTGGGTGGGGGTTAGCGTGGGTGGGGGGTTGGCGTGGGTGGGGGGGTTGGCGTGGGTGGGGGGGTTGGCGTGGGTGCAGTAGCAAAGCGAGTTTAAATAGTATTGATTAGCGGTGCTGCCGCCTGTGTGTGGTGCCTTCCGCCCACACCACCACCCGGTCAGGAAACCTGCCTCCTCCACTCCTTCTGTACCGCCTCCACCCACTGTGTACTCTCCTCCACTCCTTCTGTACCGCCTCCACCCACTGTGTACCCTCCTCCACTCCTTCTGTACCCCTCCTTCACTCCTTCTGTACCTCCTCCACCCCTTTGTGTACCCTCCTCCACTCCTGTACCTCCTCCATCCACTGTGTACCCTCTTCCACTCCTTCTGTACCTCCTCCACCCACTGTGTACCCTCCTCCACTCCTTCTGTACCGCCTCCACCCACTGTGTACCCTCCTCCACTCCTTCTGTACCTCCTCCACCCACTGTGTACCCTCCTCCACTCCTTCTGTACCGCCTCCCTCCACTGTGTACCCTCCTCCACTCCTTCTGTACCGCCTCCACCCACTGTGTACCCTCCTCCACTCCTGTACCGCCTCCACCCACTGTGTACCCTCCTCCACTCCTTCTGTACCGCCTCCACCCACTGTGTACTCTCCTCCACTCCTTCTGTACCCCTCCTTCACTCCTTCTGTACCTCCTCCACCCCTTTGTGTACCCTCCTCCACTCCTGTACCTCCTCCACCGACTGTGTACCCTCTTCCACTCCTTCTGTACCTCCTCTACCCACTGTGTACCCGCCTCCACTCCTTCTGTACCGCCTCCACCCACTGTGTACCCTCCTCCACTCCTTCTGTACCTCCTCCACCCACTGTGTACCCTCCTCCACTCCTTCTGTACCGCCTCCCTCCACTGTGTACCCTCCTCCACTCCTTCTGTAGCGCCTCCACCCACTGTGTACCCTCCTCCACTCCTTCTGTACCGCCTCCACCCACTGTGTACCCTCCTCCACTCCTTCTGTACCGCCTCCACCCACTGTGTACCCTCCTCCACTCCTTCTGTACCGCCTCCACCCACTGTGTACCCTCCTCCACTCCTTCTGTACCGCCTCCACCCACTGTGTACCCTCCTCCACTCCTTCTGTACCGCCTCCACCCACTGTGTACCCTCCTCCACTCCTTCTGTACCGCCTCCACCCACTGTGTACCCTCCTCCACTCCTTCTGTACCGCGTCCACCCAATGTGTACCCTCCTCCACTCCTTCTGTACCGCCTCCACCCACTGTGTACCCTCCTCCACTCCTTCTGTACCCCTCCTTCACTCCTTCTGTACCTCCTCCACCCCTTTGTGTACCCTCCTCCACTCCTGTACCTCCTCCACCGACTGTGTACCCTCTTCCACTCCTTCTGTACCTCCTCCACCCACTGTGTACCCTCCTCCATTCTTTCTGTACCTCCTCCACCGACTGTGCACCCTCCTCCACTTCTTCTTTACTGCCTCCACCCACTGTGTACCCTCCTCCACTCCTTCTGTACCGCGTCCGCCCACTGTGTACCCTCCGCCATTCCTTCTGTACCTCCTCCACCCACTGTGCACCGTCCTCCACTCCTGTACCTCCTCCACCCCTTCTGTACCATCTCCACCCACTGTGTACCCTCCTCCACTCCTTCTGTACCTCCTCCACTCCTTCTGTACCTCCTCCACCCACTGTGTACCTGCTTCATAACATTAACATCATCGTCACACATCATTAACACCGGAGAGCGAGTCGTGAGAGGCCAGCTGACGTAGTGTATGGTAGTATGAACAACATACGTGACCCAGGACAACGTGGTGGCTGGGGTGGTGGACCATCTTGCCTCTCACACTAGCTGGCTGGAGCGCTGTGATGCTAGCATTGGTGACGCTCTCCAAACAAACAAAAGGCTGACACTTACACAGGCCTTGTAAACGCATCTGACAGATGTAGCCATGACGACAGAGCACACATTGAGGAAGACGGGAATAACTGGAGGAATTAGGAGATGGGATGTACAACTTTGTACCTGGCACATCAGAACACGTACACCAGGCCACCAACCCCAGGACCTCCACGGTAAAAGGCTCAGGTCTCTGGGAACGGTGCTTGCGCCTTCCTCACTCGTGTGTCTGACGTGAACACGAGCCACAGGTTCGTATCCTCTTCTGCTGGTGACACGAGAATAACTGTGGGAATCATATCAGTACAAGGTGTGGGAAGGCTACAAGGAGACACAAACGAAGTTTGTAACTGGGCCACCGAGAACAACTGGCGCCTCTCCGCAGGAATTGTGAAGAAATATGAAACCACACATAACATGTGGTACACACGGACGCTGTCCTGAACCAGGTGAATAATGTGCGACACATGTGAGTAGTAATGTGTCACGTCCGTACATACCTTCATCACACACACGATGATATAACAGTCGTCTCACACACACGACGCGATGCTACTCACCTTCCCAACGCAGAAGAGACACCAATGTTCATGTTCCTAGTGTTGATTCCTGCAGCAGTTGAATGTTATTGTGTCCACACATCATCCTACGAGGCAGCCGACCAATTCGAAAATGTTTTAGATATGCTTCACAGCCCAGACGGAAGTAGTGAGGGACCTGAACCACTAGGAGCGACTGTCGTGTGTGTGTGAGTGTCGTGTTTGAGGCACACACAGGAGACGTGTGTCATCATCTCTACATGATCCTGGCAGGTATGGTCTCACACTGTACGTCGGGAAGTCACATCTTCGTGGCACGACAGGCAGGGAAGACCTTGTACAGTAACATCTCAGAAACCCGTCGGTGCCATACGCACGACAACACCGTCATCTCCCCACCCCGCGGAACACCACTTTTCACCCACTTGCCATCTCCCACCATGAGCCACAGCCTGGGTTGGTGCACGCTACACAAGACTGCACCAGACAACTGCCTACAATGTGCAACACACCAGCTAGGCTGTGTGGGTCTGATCCTGGCTGCGGAGTCCACCAACCTGGACCCAGCCAGGCTCTGGGGTGAAGACCCTCGAAGATTTTACCATGTATGTAACACGTAGGACAGTGGATACAGCTGTATTCCCAGGGAGAGGTAATATCAGGACAGTGGATCCAGCTGTACTAGCAGGGAGAGGTAATATCAGGACAGTGGATCCAGCTGTACCAGCAGGGAGGGTGATCCCTGGCACAGCTGAGGTCTGATGCCTTCCTTGTGGGCAGTGGGAGGAGACGAGGGTGGGTCGGGATGGTCGGTGCGCCATCACTGTTCCAATCTTTTATTGAGCCTTCTTGAACGCTGTGAGCCGTGTTTACTCTCTTGGCTGGTGGTGGGGCGACCCAGGAATGTTGATGGGGCCGTAGTCTGGCCCACGGGTAGTGAGGGCCACCCACACCTTCCTTGGTGAGTTAGCAGCGATCACATCTGCTGGGTTACCAGTCCTAACCTCACGAGGGCACGGCTCCGTG
>NC_092276.1:18775166-18787666 GCF_036320965.1 Panulirus ornatus
AGTATGAAAAAAAAGATATCTCTCATACTATTCGCCATTTCCCGCGTTAGCGAGGTAGCGTTAAGAACAGAGGACTGGGCCTTTGAGGGAATATCCTCACTTGGCCCCCTTCTCTGTTCCTACTTTTGGAAAATCAAAAAAAAAAAAAAAAAAAAGAGAGGGGAGTGTGTGTGTGTGTGTGTGTGTGTGTGTGTGTGTGTGTGTGTGTGTGTGTGTCTGTGTGTGTGTCTGTGTGTGTGTGTGTGCGTGTGTGTGTGTGTGTGTGTGTATGTGTGTGTGTGCGTGTGTGTGTGTGTGTGTCTATATGTGGGTGTGTGTGTACATAGAACTGAATACGACAACATATTTATAGTTATTAATCTTCTTATTGTATGTTTTCTACTTCGTATTACTAGAAGTGATACAAATTAACAATATGATGACGGGTAGTATGAGCTGCGGCCTAAATAAACAACATGGATAAACAACATGGATACGTAAATATAAAACGAAGTTGGAGAAGAGGAAACACAGATCAGTCATACCTGAAGTAAGAATATAAACAGTGCATCATTGAATACACTAAGTTAGGTCAAGTGTTATTGTCCAGGTTTGGCGTTGAGGTCAGGTCGGGCTCGTTTGGTTCTCTTTGACCTTCGTGACTCAGGACCAGCTGGGTCAATGCAGCCTTCCTCTTGGCTTAACCTGGCGGAGTCGGTAACTGGTGGTGGGACAGTGACGTGTTCCTCCTGATCTAAAACAACGTCAAGTCTACGTCCAGTTTGGTCAGCCACCACAGAGGTGTATATCGGTGGTCATGTTCGTCTGGTTGGTGATGACAGAGACTTTCTATTTCATGTGAATGGCTTCTCATATCTGTAGTTTCCTCCGATCCTGCAGCTAATGATGATTTTGGTATTACCATTTCCTTCGTTCGTCTCGTTCCATGTTTTTGCTTCATGATGTTGGTTCATTCCACCTTGTTGTAAGTGGAGTGAGAGGCGGCGGCTCAGTGTGTAGGTTGTATGTCCAGTGTAGTTTGTGTAGTGAGGCTGACCGTCCCTGAGTATTGCATCGGTACCGACTCACAACACATCGCTACGATTCCAACGTGTACACCGTCCTACCATGTTGTTCTTATCAGTGAACAACGCCTACATCAAGAACTCCGACCTGGCCGGCAAGTGTTCTTGTAGCATGTATGTATCACAGTGGTCCATGACTCGGCCCAGCTCCTCCATAATACCCTGCAGTACAGTTTTCCATCCCAATTCCTCCGCGTAGGACAACACAGTGTTCCCAGGGGAAATCTTCCATTTGTGCAGTCATGTTTGAGTTGATTTATTGCATACAGTGAGCGGTAGAGTTGATACCACACCTGCGCCTCCTGCCTGTGTGTGTGTGTGGCTCTGGCCGTGCACTCGTCCACGGAGGCTGCTGGCCACTCCTCCACCGGAGGAAGTATACACAAATGATCAAAGTTTTCCCTCGTGGTCAAGTGAGGGCGAGGGTCAGGTCAAGGGTCAAGTGTGTTGTATGAGGGAGACGCACGGGATGGCGAGGGTCAGGTTAAGAGGAGGTTGATGTAGGTCATTTGTCTTATTTGTTGAGGGTCATGACCTGTGATGCAGGTCAGGAAGCAGAGGCAGGTCGGGTCTCCGTCCTAGAGGTCACGGGAGGTCATGCACTCTCAAGTAGGTCAGGAGAGTTTGAGATGCTGGAGGAGTGGGGTAGGTGGGAGGTGCGTGGCCCCACACATACTCATGATGCTATTGACCGTACACACACACACACACACACACACACACACACACACACACACACACACACACACACACACACACACACAAGGACACTGTTGTCGTCTGCATTGAGTCTGTGGTCAACACGTCAAGTGATGTGCCCTCCTATCTTAACCACGAACCACCTTACACTTGTGCCAGTAGAGTGCGTGTGTCTGTACACTTGTGCCAGTAGAGTGCGTGTGTCTGTACACTTGTGCCAGTAGAGTGCGTGTGTCTGTACACTTGTGCCAGTAGAGTGCGTGTGTCTGTACACTTGTGCCAGTAGAGTGCGTGTGTCTGTACACTCGTGCCAGTAGAATGCGTGTGTCTGTACACTTGTGCCAGTAGAGTGCGTGTGTCTGTACACTTGTGCCAGTAGAGTGCGTGTGTCTGTACACTTGTGCCAGTAGAGTGCGTGTGTCTGTACACTTGTGCCAGTAGAGTGCGTGCGTCTGTACACTTGTGCCAGTAGAGTGCGTGTGTCTGTACACTCGTGCCAGTAGAGTGCGTGTGTTTGTACACTGTGCCATAGAAGTGCGTGTGTCTGGTACACATTGTCCCAGTAGAGTGGTGTGTCATGTACACTTGTGCCAGTAGAGTGCGTGTAGTCTGTACAACTTGTGCCAGTAGAGTGCGGTGCTCTGTACACTTGTGCCAGTAGAGTGCGTGTTCTGTACACTTCGTGCCAGTAAGAGTGCGTGTGTCTGTACACTTGTGCCATAAGTGCGTGTGTCTGTACACTCGTGCCAGTAGAGTCGTGTGTCTGTACACTTGGTGCCAGTAGAGTGCGTGTGTCGTACACTCGTGCCAGTAGTAGTGCGTGTGTTCTGTACACTTGTGCCAGTGAGTGCGTGTGTCTGTACACATTGGTGCCAGTAGAGTGCGTGTGTCTGTACACTTGTGCCAGTAGAGTGCGTGTGTCTGTACACTTGTGCCAGTAGAGTGCGTGCGTCTGTACACTTGTGCCAGTAGAGTGCGTGTGTCTGTACACTTGTGCCAGTAGAGTGCGTGTGTCTGTACACTTGCTGGTTCACATGATTATAAAGGATATGTGTTATTCTTTTGAAGGATATACAACAAAGTTGTAACCTCTGGCGGAGAGGTTGTGAGTGTATACATAATGATAAGTACACAGATTGTATTACCATTATTAATATAGACAAATAGAGTCCAACATGTGGTGTCAGCTGACCTCTGTTTCATGTGTTACTGTACATACCACAGGGGACCAGTGTTTCATGTGTTGCTGCACATACCACAGGGGACCAGTGTTTCATGTGTTGCTGTGCATACCACAGGGGACCAGTGTTTCATGTGTTGCTGCACATACCACAGGGGACCAGTGTTTCATGTGTTGCTGCACATACCACAAGGGACCAGTGTTTCATGTGTTGCTGCACATACCACAGGGGACCAGTGTTTCATGTGTTGCTGTACATACCACAGGGGACCAGTGTTTCATGCGTTGCTGTACATACCACAGGGGGACCAGTGTTTCATGCGTTGCTGTACATACCACAGGGGACCAGTGTTTCATGTGTTGCTATACAAAAGGATCAGTATGAGGCAGCCTCGCTTCCAGCCAGGTGAGGTGTGAGGTAAGCTGCCGGGGGGGGGGGGGGGGGGCTACCCCCCTGTATGCACCCCCCCCTGCCCCAGCTGGTCTTACCCTGTATTTGTAAAACTGTCGTCCATATGTTTGCTGTACACACAATACCAGCTGGATACCTCTGTTTCGTTTCAATTTATGTGACATTTTAATTTCTGACATTGCTAAACCTTTGAGGTGTACACTGGAAATTGTTGCGCTCTGGAAAAGTTTTGGTTTGACGTGAATGTTTGACATAGAAGATTTAGCACAAAGTTATAGAATAACTTTGGTTATGTATTGAGTGAGTGGTGCTCCAACCCAAGAGTTCTGTTGGAGAATGTTTATATAAAGTTACCTCTGGTCCCCGAGGGAAGGACCAGGCACGCTAACAACCCGTGGTCCCCGAGGGAAGGACCAGGCACGCTAACAACCTGTGGTCCCCGAGGGAAGGACCAGGCACGCTAACAACCTGTGGTCCCCGAGGGAAGGACCAGGCACGCTAACAACCCGTGGTCCCCGAGGGAAGGACCAGGCACGCTAACAACCTGTGGTCCCCGAGGGAAGGACCAGGCACGTTAACAACCTGTGGTCCCCGAGGGAAGGACCAGGCACGCTAACAACCTGTGGTCCCCGAGGGAAGGACCAGGCACGTTAACAACCTGTGGTCCCCGAGGGAAGGACCAGGCACGCTAACAACCTGTGGTCCCCGAGGGAAGGACCAGGCACGCTAACAACCTGTGGTCCCCGAGGGAAGGACCAGGCACGCTAACAACCTGTGGTCCCCGAGGGAAGGACCAGGCACGCTAACAACCTGTGGTCCCCGAGGGAAGGACCAGGCACGCTAACAACCTGTGGTCCCCGAGGGAAGGACCAGGCACGCTAACAACCTGTGGTCCCCGAGGGAAGGACCAGGCACGCTAACAACCTGTGGTCCCCGAGGGAAGGACCAGGCACGCTAACAACCTGTGGTCCCCGAGGGAAGGACCAGGCACGCTAACAACCTGTGGTCCCCGAGGGAAGGACCAGGCACGTTAACAACCTGTGGTCCCCGAGGGAAGGACCAGGCACGCTAACAACCTGTGGTCCCCGAGGGAAGGACCAGGCACGTTAACAACCTGTGGTCCCCGAGGGAAGGACCAAGCACGCTAACAACCTGTGGTCCCCGAGGGAAGGACCAGGCACGCTAACAACCTGTGGTCCCCGAGGGAAGGACCAGGCACGCTAACAACCTGTGGTCCCCGAGGGAAGGGCCAGGCACGCTAACAACCGTGGTCCCCGAGGGAAGGACCAGGCACGCTAACAACCGTGGTCCCCGAGGGAAGGACCAGGCACGCTAACAACCTGTGGTCCCCGAGGGAAGGACCAGGCACGCTAACAACCTGTGGTCCCCGAGGGAAGGACCAGGCACGTTAACAACCTGTGGTCCCCGAGGGAAGGACCAGGCACGCTAACAACCTGTGGTCCCCGAGGGAAGGACCAGGCACGCTAACAACCTGTGGTCCCCGAGGGAAGGACCAGGCACGCTAACAACCTGTGGTCCCCGAGGGAAGGACCAGGCACGCTAACAACCTGTGGTCCCCGAGGGAAGGACCAGGCACGCTAACAACCTGTGGTCCCCGAGGGAAGGACCAGGCACGCTAACAACCTGTGGTCCCCGAGGGAAGGACCAGGCACGCTAACAACCTGTGGTCCCCGAGGGAAGGACCAGGCACGCTAACAACCTGTGGTCCCCGAGGGAAGGACCAGGCACGCTAACAACCTGTGGTCCCCGAGGGAAGGACCAGGCACGCTAACAACCTGTGGTCCCCGAGGGAAGGACCAGGCACGTTAACAACCTGTGGTCCCCGAGGGAAGGACCAGGCACGCTAACAACCTGTGGTCCCCGAGGGAAGGACCAGGCACGTTAACAACCTGTGGTCCCCGAGGGAAGGACCAGGCACGCTAACAACCTGTGGTCCCCGAGGGAAGGACCAGGCACGCTAACAACCTGTGGTCCCCGAGGGAAGGACCAGGCACGCTAACAACCTGTGGTCCCCGAGGGAAGGACCAGGCACGTTAACAACCTGTGGTCCCCGAGGGAAGGACCAGGCACGTTAACAACCTGTGGTCCCCGAGGGAAGGACCAGGCACGTTAACAACCTGTGGTCCCCGAGGGAAGGACCAGGCACGTTAACAACATGATCAACACCAATGTGTGATGGCCTCACCTGACGTCCTGCAACTCTGGTTGTGTCATGTGTGCCACTCTGGTTGTGTCATGTGTGCAACTCTGGTTGTGTCATGTATGCCACTCTGGTTGTGTCATGTATGCCACTCTGGTTGTGTCATGTGTGCTACTCTGGTTGTGTCATGTGTGCCACTCTGGTTGTGTCATGTGTGCAACTCTGGTTGTGTCATGTGTGCTACTCTGGTTGTGTCATGTGTGCCACTCTGGTTGTGTCATGTGTGCCACTCTGGTTGTGTCATGTGTGCCACTCTGGTTGTGTCATGTGTGCCACTCTGGTTGTGTCATGTGTGCCACTCTGGTTGTGTCATGTATGCCACTCTGGTTGTGTCATGTGTGCCACTCTGGTTGTGTCATGTGTGCCACTCTGGTTGTGTCATGTGTGCTACTCTGGTTGTGTCATGTGTGCCACTCTGGTTGTGTCATGTGTGCCACTCTGGTTGTGTCATGTGTGCCACTCTGGTTGTGTCATGTGTGCCACTCTGGTTGTGTCATGTGTGCCACTCTGGCTGTCATGTGTGCCACTCTGGTTGTGTCATGTGTGCCACTCTGGTTGTGTCATGTGTGCCACTCTGGCTGTCATGTGTGCCACTCTGGTTGTGTCATGTGTGCCACTCTGGTTGTGTCATGTGTGCCACTCTGGCTGTCATGTGTGCCACTCTGGTTGTGTCATGTGTGCCACTCTGGTTGTGTCATGTGTGCCACTCTGGTTGTGTCATGTGTGCCACTCTGGTTGTGTCATGTGTGCCACTCTGGTTGTGTCATGTGTGCCACTCTGGTTGTGTCATGTATGCCACTCTGGTTGTGTCATGTGTGCCACTCTGGTTGTGTCATGTGTGCCACTCTGGTTGTGTCATGTGTGCCACTCTGGTTGTGTCATGTGTGCCACTCTGGTTGTGTCATGTGTGCCACTCTGGCTTGTGTCATGTGTGCCACTCTGGTTGTGTCATGTGTGCCACTCTGGTTGTGTCATGTGTGCCACTCTGGTTGTGTCATGTGTGCCACTCTGGTTGTGTCATGTGTGCCACTCTGGTTGTGTCATGTGTGCCACTCTGGCTTGTGTCATGTGTGCCACTCTGGTTGTGTCGTGTGTGCCACTCTGGTTGTGTCATGTGTGCCACTCTGGTTGTGTCATGTGTGCCACTCTGGTTGTGTCATGTGTGCCACTCTGGCTTGTGTCATGTGTGCCACTCTGGTTGTGTCATGTGTGCCACTCTGGTTGTGTCATGTGTGCCACTCTGGCTGTCATGTGTGCCACTCTGGTTGTGTCATATGTGCCACTCTGGTTGTGTCATGTGTGCCACTCTGGTTGTGTCATGTGTGCCACTCTGGTTGTGTCATGTGTGCCACTCTGGCTTGTGTCATATGTGCCACTCTGGTTGTGTCATGTGTGCCACTCTGGTTGTGTCATGTGTGCCACTCTGGTTGTGTCATGTGTGCCACTCTGGTTGTGTCATGTATGCCACTCTGGTTGTGTCATGTGTGCCACTCTGGTTGTGTCATGTGTGCCACTCTGGTTGTGTCATGTGTGCCACTCTGGTTGTGTCATGTGTGCCACTCTGGTTGTGTCATGTGTGCCACTCTGGTTGTGTCATGTGTGCCACTCTGGTTGTGTCATGTGTGCCACTCTGGTTGTGTCATGTGTGCCACTCTGGTTATGTCATGTGTGCCACTCTGGTTGTGTCATGTGTGTGTGTTTTCACTCAGTGTTCGTGATGACATTTCCTCATGTTGACATGTTGGCTTCCAGTGGTGCTAGTGTGGTGTGTTGAGGTGGTCAGGCTCAGGGGTCAGCTGGTGCTGCTGCCTCAAGGTGGTCATGCTCAGGGAGGTCAGCTGGTGCTGCTGCCTCTAGGTGCTCAGGGAGGTCAGCTGGTGCTGCTGCTTCAAGCTGGGAGTTACCGTGTGTGTGTGTGTGTGTGTGTGTGTGTGTGTGTGCGTGTGTGTGTGGTCACAGCATGGGTCAGTTGTCTGTGAGGCTGCCTTACTCTCACCCCACGCACGACCTGACCTGGCTGACCTATGCAGGACCTGACCTGGCTGACCTGGGCAGGACCTGACCTGTGCAGAACCTGGCCTGGGTGACCTTATGCTGGGCCTGGCCTGGGCGACCTCATGCATGATGTGACCTGGGTGACCGTGCAGGGCCTGGCCTAGGTGACCTCGTGTATGATGTGACCTGGGTGACCTCGTGCAGGATGTGACCTGGATGACCGTGTAGGGCCTGGCCTTGGTGACCTCGTGCAGGATGTGACCTGGGTGGCCTCGTGCAGGATGTGACCTGGGTGGCCTCGTGCAGGATGTGACCTGGGTGACCTCGTGGAGGATGTGACCTGGGTGACCTCGTGCAGGGCCTGGCCTGGGTGACCTCGTGCAGGGCCTGGCCTGGGTGACCTCGTGCAGGATGTGACCTGGGTGATCTCGTGTAGGATGTGACCTGGGTGACCTCGTGCAGGGCCTGGCCTGGGTGACCTCGTGCAGGGCCTGGCCTGGGTGACCTTGTGCAGGATGTGACCTCGTGCAGGGCCTGGCCTGGGTGACCTCGTGCAGGGCCTGGCCTAGGTGACCTAGTGCAGGGCCTGGCCTGGGTGACCTCGTGCAGGGCCTGGCCTGGGTGACCTCGTGCAGGATGTGACCTGGGTGACCTCGTGTAGGATGTGACCTGGGTGACCTCGTGCAGGGCCTGCTGGCCTGGGTGACCTCGTGCTGGGTCGCCAGATGTTCTGGACCCGTGGCCTGTAGTGTCAGTGTACAGTACAGTGAGGATCTTGTGGTGTGCTGACAGGTCCTTACCTGGCCAAGGGCGTCCGGGCCAGAGTGACTGGCCAAGGCGGGCTGTCGGAGGGCGCCTGGCCTGGCCTTGTGGTGGGTGAGGCTGACAGCCCCACGTTGTTGAGAGGAGCACTGGGGGCTGACCCCGGATCCTGACCCGCCCAGTGGCTGACCAGCTGACATCTTCACGTCCGTGTGACGTGGACACTGGACCTCAGTCCGTGACGCACGAAGACAGTGCGTCACACAGCGGCGGCGGCGGGGGGGTGATCGCGTCACAGCGGGAGTGGGACGGGTTGGTGTGGGGCTTCTGGCGCACTGTGACACACACAGGTACCCAGCCTCCTGCTGGCTGATCTACATGATAATGTAATGTTCATGTACCACTGGTAATGGTTAGGTGCCAGCCACACTGTGGCCACGGAAGCCCCATGCTGGGCGTGGGGTTACTGCTGAGCCTGCTGGGCCTGGGGTTACTGCTGGGCCTGGGGTTGCTGCTGAGCCTGGGGTTTCTGCTGGGCCTGGGGTTCTACCGGGCCTGGGGTTTCTACTGGGCCTGGGGTTGCTGCTGGGCCTGGGGTTTCTACCGGGCCTGGGGTTGCTGCTGGGCCTGGGGTTTCTACTGGGCCTGGGGTTGCTGCTGGGCCTGGGGTTTCTACTGGGCCTGGGGTTGCTGCTGGGCCTGGGGTTGCTGTTGGGCCTGGGGTTGCTGCTGGGCCTGGGGTTGCTGCTGGGCCTGGGGTTGCTGCTGGGCCTGGGGTTTCTGCTGGGCCTGGGGTTGCTGCTGGGCCTGGGGTTGCTGCTGGGCCTGGGGTTGCTGCTGGGCCTGGGGTTTCTACTGGGTCTGGGGTTGCTGCTGGGCCTGGGGTTTCTACCGGGCCTGGGGTTGCTGCTGGGCCTGGGGTTTCTACTGGGCCTGGGGTTGCTGCTGGGCCTGGGGTTGCTGTTGGGCCTGGGGTTGCTGCTGGGCCTGGGGTTGCTGCTGGGCCTGGGGTTGCTGTTGGGCCTGGGGTTTCTGCTGGGCCTGGGGTTGCTGCTGGGCCTGGGGTTGCTGCTGGGCCTGGGGTTGCTGCTGGGCCTGGGGTTGCTGCTGGGCCTGGGGTTTCTACTGGGTCTGGGGTTGCTGCTGGGCCTGGGGTTTCTACCGGGCCTGGGGTTGCTGCTGGGGCCTGGGGTTTCTACTGGGCCTGGGGTTGCTGCTGGGCCTGGGGTTGCTGTTGGGCCTGGGGTTGCTGCTGGGCCTGGGGTTGCTGCTGGGCCTGGGGTTGCTGCTGGGCCTGGGGTTTCTACCGGGCCTGGGGTTGCTGCTGGGCCTGGGGTTTCTACTGGGCCTGGGGTTGCTGCTGGGCCTGGGGTTGCTGCTGGGCCTGGGGTTGCTGCTGGGCCTGGGGTTTCTACCGGGCCTGGGGTTGCTGCTGGGCCTGGGGTTGCTGCTGGGCCTGGGGTTGCTGCTGAGCCTGGGGTTTCTACCGGGCCGTGGGGTTGCTGCTGGGCCGTGGGGTTTCTACTGGGCCTGGGGTTGCTGCTGGGCCTGGGGTTGCTGTTGGGCCTGGGGTTGCTGCTGGGCCTGGGGTTTCTGCTGGGCCTGGGGTTGCTGCTGGGCCTGGGGTTGCTGCTGTGCCTGGGGTTGCTGCTGAGCGTGTACAGACCCACGTCACCTGTCTCTCAGTGGAGGAGGAGTCGTGACGAGGAGGAGGAGGAGGAGGAGGAGGAGGTGGGTGACGTGTTAAGATGAACACATGTGTGAGTGCAGGAGGAGGGTGTCGCACCTGCCTCCTCCGGCTCAATTAAGCTGTTTGCATACTGATGGTGCATTGTGGTAATGAATATGTTGATTGCTTCGGGGGAATAGTATGGTGATTAGCTAGGGGGAGAAGTATGGTAATTGGTAGCGGGGCGGGGGAGGTTGGCCAATCAGGAGGATCTACACTCGAAAGACTGATGCTCGTGTGTGTGTGTCCGTCTGTCTGTGTGTGTGGACGAGGGTATGTGTTTGTGTGTGTGTGTGTGTGTGTGTGTGTGTGTGAGAGAGAGAGAGAGAGAGAGAGAGAGAGAGAGAGAGAGAGAGAGAGAGAGAGAGAGAGAGAGAGAGATTTCGAGCTCTCTTAATCGCATTACAAGCTTATTTGACCTCATTAGCTGGTAATGATGGCGTGTTTGTGTGTTGTCTGCTGACGACCGCTGGTGTTTCATTCACTGGAGGGAGGGAGGGAGGGAGGGAGAGAGGGAGGAGGGAGGGAGGAGGGAGGGAGGGAGGGAGGGAGGGAGGGAGGTCACCTCTGGTGGGGTGTAGTATGGTAGAGTGGAGGGGTGTGCACGGCATGCAGTACTGTATGTCCTGCCGGGTGTGTTGTATGCAGACAACAGTATACTGTATATCCTTGGTGTATGTAGGCAGGTGTGCTGGTGTATGTCATACAACGTGTGTTGAGGGAGGGGCTGTTGAGAGCAGCACAGGTGTTGACCTGCCCCACACACCTGGCCAGCAGACGTGTTGACCTGCCCCACACACCTGGCCAGCAGACGTGTTGACCTGCCCCACACACCTGGCCAGCAGAGGTGTTGACCTGCCCCACACATCTGGCCAGCAGAGGTGTTGACCTGCCCCACACACCTGGCCAGCAAAGGTGTTGACCTGCCCCACACATCTGGCCAGCAGAGGTGTTGACCTGCCACACACCTGGCCAGCTGAGGTGTTGACCTGCCACACATCTGGCCAGCAGAGGTGTTGACCTGCCACACACACCTGGCCAGCTGAGGTGTTGACCTGCCACACATCTGGCCAGCAGTGGTGTTGACCTGCCACACACACCTGGCCAGCTGAGGTGTTGACCTGCCACACACCTGGCCAGTCGTAACATTATGATTGGATGATGACGTCATCGTACGTTGTGTGGGGGCATGACCACACCTGTGTCACCCCCTGTACCCCCCCCCCCCGTGTATACCTGGTGCCCCACAACCCACAGTGTGTGGGGGGGGGGAGACATGATTCCCGGGCAGGTGTGAGCGTGTCACACTGCTCGTGTGGTGGGTCATCATCATCATCCAGGTGTTATCAGGTTGTCAGTGTGGGGGGGGGCTGCCAGTGTGACCCTCCCGCTCTCATTACCGTAATGGGTCACACCTCGCCACCACCACCACCACCTCCACCACCTCCTCCACCACCACCACCACCACCACCTCCACCACCACCACCACCTCCACCAGCCCTCCTCCCGCCACCACCACTGGTGGATGCCTCAACCGTCAGCCCTCCTCCCGCCACCACCACTGGTGGATGCCTCAACCGTCAGCCCTCCTCCCGCCACCACCACTTGACCCAGGGTAAGGTCAGCCACACGTCATGACCCAGGGTAAGGTCATCCACACGTCTTGACCCAGGGTAAGGTCAGCCACACGTCTTGACCCAGGGTAAGGTCAGCCACACGTCTTGACCCAGGGTAAGGTCAGCCACACGTCTTGACCCAGGGTAAGGTCAGCCACACGTCTTGACCCAGGTAAGGTCAGCCACACGTACATGACCCAGGGTAAGGTCATCACACACGTCTGACCCAGGTAAGGTCATCCACACGTCTTGACCCAGGGTAAGGTCAGCCACACGTCTTGACCCAGGGTAAGGTCAGCCACACGTCTTGACCCAGGGTAAGGTCATCCACACGTCTTGACCCAGGGTAAGGTCATCCACACGTCTTGACCCAGGGTAAGGTCAGCCACACGTCTTGACCCAGGGTAAGGTCAGCCACACGTCTTGACCCAGGGTAAGGTCAGCCACACGTCTTGGTGGCAGGTGGTGTATGAAGGAGGTGTGCTGCAGGTGACCTCTGGTGAACACATAATGTGACAGGTGATCATCATGGGTCACGACACAGCCGCTCTTGTTAACCACTTGTTTGGATGATAGAGTTACCATTGGTCTATTGTTTGGATGATAGAGTTACCATTGGTCTATTGTTTGGATGATAGAGTTACCATTGGTCTATTGTTTGGATAATAGAGTTACCATTGGTCTATTGTTTGGATAATAGAGTTACCATTGGTCTATTGTTTGGATAATAGAGTTACCATTGGTCTATTGTTTGGATGATAGAGTTACCATTGGTCTATTGTTTGGATGATAGAGTTACCATTGGTCTATTGTTTGGACGAG
>NC_092276.1:18790166-18825166 GCF_036320965.1 Panulirus ornatus
GCCACCACCACCACCACCACACGTTGTCTCCTGCCACCACCACCACCACACGTTGTCTCCTGCCACCACCACCACCACCACACGTTGTCTCCTGCCACCACCACCACCACATCTCACGTGGTCTCCTGCCACCACCACCACACTTCACGTTGTCTCCTGCCACCACCACCACCACCACACGTTGTCTCCTGCCACCAACACCACACCTCACGTTGTCTCCTGCCACCACCACCACCACCACACGTTGTCTCCTGCCACCACCACCACCACACGTTGTCTCCTGCCACCACCACCACCACACGTTGTCTCCTGCCACCACCACCACCACCACACGTTGTCTCCTGCCACCACCACCACCACACGTTGTCTCCTGCCACCACCACCACCACCACCACACGTTGTCTCCTGCCACCACCACCACCACCACCACACGTTGTCTCCTGCCACCACCACCACCACCACCACACGTTGTCTCCTGCCACCACCACCACCACATCTCACGTGGTCTCCTGCCACCACCACCACCACCACATCTCACGTGGTCTCCTGCCACCACCACCACCACCACATCTCACGTGGTCTCCTGCCACCACCACCACCACCACATCTCACGTGGTCTCCTGCCACCACCACCACCACCACATCTCACGTGGTCTCCTGCCAACACCACCACCACCACACCTCACGTTGTCTCCTGCCACCAACACCTGCCAACATTCATCATCTTCCTCAGCTGCACACAGCCAGACTTGCCTCACCACAAGTAGTGTTCACATTACCCGCCTTTATTGCTGATTCTGTCGTTACTTCCTCAGTCAAGTTCCTCGCCCCACTTGTCTTTCCTCAGTCAAGTTCCTCGCCCCACTTGTCTTTCCTCAGTCAAGTTCCTCGCCCCACTTGTCTTTCCTCAGTCAAGTTGTAAAGACGAATCTCTCCCAGACTGAGTGAGCGTCTCGCCTGAATAATTGAGGCGCTGGTGCGTGAGCTGTGGCCCAGGTGTGGCCCTGGTCTGCGGGGTGTGGGTGAGGTGTGGCCCTGGTCTGAGGGGTGTGGGTGAGGTGTGGCCCTGGTCTGCGGGGTGTGGGTGAGGTGTGGCCCTGGTCTGCGGGGTGTGGGTGAGGTGTGACCCTGGTCTGCGGGGTGTGGGTGAGGTGTGGCCCTGGTCTGAGGGGTGTGGGTGAGGTGTGGCCCTGGTCTGAGGGGTGTGGGTGAGGTGTGGCCCTGGTCTGCGGGGTGTGGGTGAGGTGTGGCCCTGGTCTGCGGGGTGTGGGTGAGGTGTGGCCCTGGTCTGAGGGGTGTGGGTGAGGTGTGGCCCTGGTCTGAGGGGTGTGGGTGAGGTGTGGCCCTGGTCTGAGGGGTGTGGGTGAGGTGTGGCCCTGGTCTGCGGGGTGTGGGTGAGGTGTGGCCCTGGTCTGAGGGGTGTGGGTGAGGTGTGACCCTGGTCTGAGGGGTGTGGGTGAGGTGTGGCCCTGGTCTGCGGGGTGTGGGTGAGGTGTGGCCCTGGTCTGCGGGGTGTGGGTGAGGTGTGGCCCTGGTCTGAGGGGTGTGGGTGAGGTGTGGCCCTGGTCTGAGGGGTGTGGGTGAGGTGTGGCCCTGGTCTGCGGGGTGTGGGTGAGGTGTGGCCCTGGTCTGCGGGGTGTGGGTGAGGTGTGACCCTGGTCTGCGGGGTGTGGGTGAGGTGTGGCCCTGGTCTGAGGGGTGTGGGTGAGGTGTGGCCCTGGTCTGAGGGGTGTGGGTGAGGTGTGGCCCTGGTCTGCGGGGTGTGGGTGAGGTGTGGCCCTGGTCTGCGGGGTGTGGGTGAGGTGTGGCCCTGGTCTGAGGGGTGTGGGTGAGGTGTGGCCCTGGTCTGAGGGGTGTGGGTGAAGTGTGGCCCTGGTCTGAGGGGTGTGGGTGAGGTGTGGCCCTGGTCTGCGGGGTGTGGGTGAGGTGTGGCCCTGGTCTGAGGGGTGTGGGTGAGGTGTGACCCTGGTCTGAGGGGTGTGGGTGAGGTGTGGCCCTGGTCTGAGGGGTGTGGGTGAGGTGTGGCCCTGGTCTGCGGGGTGTGGGTGAGGTGTGGCCCTGGTCTGCGGAGTGTGGGTGAAGTGTGGCCCTGGTCTGAGGGGTGTGGGTGAGGTGTGGCCCTGGTCTGAGGGGTGTGGGTGAGGTGTGGCCCTGGTCTGAGGGGTGTGGGTGAGGTGTGGCCCTGGTTAATTGATTTTGTTAATGATCCAAAAAGTAATTAGCTGAGGTGATTAATATATACACAACCTCCAGCATCACCAGGTGATCAACATATACACAACCTCCAGCATCACCAGGTGATCAACATATACACAACCTCCAGCATCACCAGGTGATCAATATATACACAACCTCCAGCATCACCAGGTGATCAACATATACACAACCTCCAGCATCACCAGGTGATCAATATATACACAACCTCCAGCATCACCAGGTGATCAATATATACACAACCTCCAGCATCACCAGGTGATCAATATATACACAACCTCCAGCATCACCAGGTGATCAACATATACACAACCTCCAGCATCACCAGGTGATCAACATATACACAACCTCCAGCATCACCAGGTGATCAACATATACACAACCTCCAGCATCACCAGGTGATCAACATATACACAACCTCCAGCATCACCAGGTGATCAATATATACACAACCTCCAGTTGTGATTACACGCAGCGTCAGGAAAACTTGCTTCTATAGATATAGTTGGATCTTAGGAGACGAATGTGTGTGTATACGTACAGACAGGCGTCAGGTGTGTGTGTGTGTGTGTGTGTGTATGTGACACATCATATTCCTCACATGGTTCACATAACGATACGTTACAGTTGTACAGCTGGTGCTGGCCAGGCACGTTGCTCTGGTGTCACCAGCTGCACGAGTGGTTACCTGCCACCTGTGTGTGATTCTGGCCGGGAGATCTGTGTGGTAATATATCTGTCAGGCTGATGTGTTGTGGGGGTGGGTGTGGGGCGTAGATGTTGCTGGTGGGGATATGTGGGACGGACGGTGTGGGGGACGGCGGCCTCAAGATGTTAATGATGGTGATGGCTGGGATACGTGGGTGGGATGATGGTGATGGCTGGGATATATGGGAGGGAGTGTGACGTCAGGTGGGATGTGTGTGACACATGTAAGGGTCACGTTCCTCGAGATCTGACCTTCCACAAATGTCAGGACCACTTACCTTCCTCATGTTTTTCTCTCACACTTGATTGGTCAAAGTGAAGCGGAGAAGTTGTTGTTACTTCTTCCTGAAGTTGTACACTTAGGTCACGGTGGCACACCCAGACACACACACACACACGTTCTGCCTGGTGTTGTGAGCAGGTGAGGTGGTCGTGTGTGGTCGTAGGGAAGGTACCCGTGTTGGTCAGGTCGGCTCCACCTCCACCCACTTGGTCAGTACATGATAAACTCTGCGGTCAAGTCAAGCCATGTTTAATTACCCCCTCGTGCCATCAGCCAGGGTGACCAGTGCTTCATAACGTGTCTGCTGATATACTGCTGTATCAGACTAGGGGAAAAGTATGATATTGTATTATTAGAAATATTGTGAGGGGAGACAGGAAACTTATTGTGAAGAATAATTAATTTGTGTGTGTGTGTGTGTTTATACTATACGAGGAGGGAGGTGTACACTCGCGGGGCCTGATGATGTATGTGTGTCGTTATCTATTGCACTGTGCTGGGAGGGAGTTGTACATACATTTCTGTTGTCATGTATACTGACAACGTTCACAGTCTCATAACTTTATTGATTCCAGTGATCTTCTCCTCAGATTATTGTTATATTTCTTTATATCTATTTTAACAACATTATCGCTAGTTTCATGGTATAAGTTCTGGGTATCCTAGGATCTTTCAGAAACCTGTTTCCTTTCTGTATCATCAGCCTTGTGATCAGGTCACCCCTCATTCTTCTTTCTTCCAAGGTTGACAAATTTAAGGACTCTCGTCTTTCCCTTTAACTCTTCCCTCATGATTCAGGTATGTCTGTCGCTGCCCTCCGTCTTGACCTATAGTGTTAGTGCTTGGTGCTGGCGCGGTAGTGGGTCGTTACACTGTGAACATCATGTATGGACGTGACGGGCCAGTGTCACGGGTACGGCCGTACCCAGCCTGGGTCATCATATGTTTGGCGGGTCATGTAGGTACGGTGGTCACAGAGCAGACCCCTGCGGCACGCCGTTAGGTCTAACCCATTTGAGAAGACTTCCTTGACGTGGGTCTTCCCTCCTTGCCTCTGTGGTCGCACATGGCCAGACGCTTTCTGGCACACAAGGTACAGACAGACAGACAGCACACCCAGCCGTCTGTACCGTCTAAAACAGCTCACTGTCTCGTGGTAATCTGAGGTTCGTTCTTGCTTAGATACTTTCTCCTCAGCAGCGAGTCCTCTGTGTGTGTGTGTGTGTGTGTGTGTGTGTGTGTGTGTGTGTGTGCCACTAGAAGCAGTACCAGTACCACACACTAGGCGCCCCCACAAGCAGGCCACACCACCTTGACCTCTCCTGCTCTCAGCATTAAGGTCAAGATGATCAATGTTGTTATTGCTACGACGGTATGATACAGTTGAGCTGAGACAGGTACTTTCCTCTCCCTACCTCACCTGTTGTACCATTAGGAACTGACACTGACACTACCAGTCATGGTTCACCCGTGGCTCACGCGCGTGCCGCCCTGACCCACAAACACACTTACAAAAACATGAAGGCTGGCTGCAGACGCCATAAATGAAGGTAAACACGCCTCTGTTAAAGTTCACAGGCGAGAGTTAAGACATAATGACCAGGGAGTCGTCGTGGTAGTGAGTGAGGGCCTCCCTGTAGTGATGTTTGCTGTACCGGGAGGGAGGTCTATAATAATGGGGCCCCATCTATGATACATTCTCTGCTCTCATACAACATTGTAAACTTCTATGTGTTGTCTGCATTAACCATATCTTCACGCTTTTTATTCACTTGGTCCACCACTCGTACTGGAAAAATACTTCCTGACGTCTTTTTGGATAAGTTAATTGCCTGATTTCATTCTATGTTCTCTGGTTGTTCTGTCCCCACATCTCGCAACGAACTGTTCACTGTTTACGTCATCGATCTGTTATGTAAATGTAAAGGTTGTGATCAGGTCACTCATCACTCTTCTCTATTCCAAGGCAGACAGATTTAAGCCTCTGTCCTCTGCCTGTAACTCTGCTCTCCAAACAGTACTACCATTTTTGTCGTCCTCCTCTGGACCTTTTCTGTTGACTCTGTGTGCTCTGTTAACTGCAGTGACCAAACTTCAGAAGCATGTCGTAGTTTAGGCCTTATATATATATATATATATATATATATATATATATATATATATATATATATATATATATATATATATATATATATATGAACAACTTACTAGATATTACCTTGGCATTGTAATTGAATACCGTCCTGATATTTGCCAGTCGCCAATTGGTCACCTTAACTGTTCACCTATGATGGACCCCGGTGACAGGTTAGCTACAACGTCGACTCTTAACTCTTTCCCTCACACACATTGCTGAGACTTATGTCCCGATGGATGGTAATGGTATAGACGCCTGCCTCCTGACCCATGCACCTGACGGGTCAGACCTCATCAGCCACGTAGCAGACCAACTTTCCAGTTGTCACGTTCCCATGTCAGATGATGAATGTCCTCCTCGCTTTCTACTTCCCTCATGATCTCTGCATCATCTGCAAACATATTCAAGTAAGATTCCACCCCTCCAGCCCAGACAGTCACACAGATCAAGAAAAGTAACGGTGCCAGGACACACCCCTGTGGCACTCCACCTCTCCACCCATATTGAGAATGCTCCCCTGTTATGTGGTCTTTGTTCGCTTCCACTTACATATGTAGTCATGTATCCATCTAAAGACTCTCTCCACCCATTATTCCTGCCTGTGTTTATGTGCCCGTGTGTGTGTGTGTGTGTGTGTGTGTGTGTGTGTGTGTGTGTGTGTGTGTACAGCCACTAGGGTAGTCAAGACATGGTAGATACATACAAGGTTGAGAGTGTAAGGCAGGAGTGTGTTAAGCTCTGCCCACAACACACCGGAAGGCTGGGTCAGGCAGAGGGGCCCGGGGGGAGGTGGGGTGGGGGGGGCAGATACGTTTGTTGACCTGATGTAGGAGAGGAAGGTCCCGCGTTGACCTGACCTCCTGACACCTGGAGCAGTGACCCCGGGGCTCGAGGGAGGCAGGCAAGGACCAGGTCACACACGAGGGCGGAAGCAGGAAGAGAAGGAGTGCAGGAAGGGTACACAGAGGTGTGAGGACACACATGAAGGTGAGGTGAGGTGAGGAGGTCAGACATGATGATGAGTGTGAGGCGTGAGGATGAGGAGAGGTACTGTGAGTGAGAGATCATGAGGGCAGTGAGGCTAAGGGTCAGCTGGGAGGAGCAGGTGTACCACGCATATCTGTCTGTCTGTCTATATGTACCTCACTAACGATCCTACCTCACAACGTGACATGATTATCTCTCTCTCTCTCTCTCTCTCTCTCTCTCTCTCTCTCTCTCTCTCTCTCTCTCTCTCTCTCTCTCTCTCTTATATATATATATATATATATATATATATATATATATATATATATATATATATATATATATATATATATATATATGAATACAGGAAAGATAATGCAATGGAACTTTATTTGTGTTAGATTATGTAAATTCCTGTGTGTCAACAGTTTACCTGCAGGCCGGCCAGGTGTGAGTTTAATGTAATGGAAGCAGAAGATATACCAGTTTAATATAACGGAAGCAGAAGATATACCAGTGTAATATAAGGGAAGCAGAAGATATACCAGTTTAATATAACGGAAGCAGAAGATATACCAGTGTAATATAAAGGAAGCAGAAGATATACCAGTTTAATATAACGGAAGCAGAAGATATACCAGTTTAATATAACGGAAGCAGAAGATATACCAGTTTAATATAACGGAAGCAGAAGATAATACCAGAGTAAATATAAGGAGCAGAACCAGTTTAATATAACGGAAGCAGAAGATATACCAGTTTAATATAACGGAAGCAGAAGATATACCAGTTTAATATAACGGAAGCAGAAGATATACCAGTTTACCAAGTGTCGTGTCAAGGAACACTTCCTCACCCGCCAAGAAGGAGGCTCTGTACTGTGTGTGTGTGGTGGGCTGAGGTGTGGTGGTGGGTGGGGGGGGTAGTGTGGTGGGCTGAGGTGTGGTGGTGGGTGGGGGGTAGTGTAGTGGGCTGAGGTGTGGTGGTGGGTGGGGGGTAGTGTGGTGGGCTGAGGTGTGATGGTGGGTGGGGGGTAGTGTGGTGGGCTGAGGTGTGGTGGTGGGTGGGGGTAGTGTTGTGGGCTGAGGTGGTGGTGGTGGGTGGGGGGTAGTGTGGTGGGCTGAGGTGTGGTGGTGGGGGGGGGGTCGTGTGGTGGGCTGAGGTGTGGTGGTGGGTGGGGGGTAGTGTGGTGGGCTGAGGTGTGATGGTGGGTGGGGGTAGTGTGGTGGGCTGAGGTGTGGTGGTGGGTGGGGGGTAGTGTGGTGGGCTGAGGTGTGGTGGTGGGTGGGGGGTAGTGTGGTGGGCTGAGGTGTGGTGGTGGTGGGGGGTTGTGTGGTGAGCTGAGGTGTGGTGGTGGGTGGGGGTAGTGTGGTGGGCTGAGGTGGTGGTGGGTGGGGGGTAGTGTGGTGGGCTGAGGTGTGGTGGTGGGTGGGGGTATGGTGGTGGGCTGAGGTGTGTGAGTGGGTGGGGGGTAGTGTGGTGGGCTGAGGTGTGGTGGTGGGTGGGGGTAGTGTGGTGGGCTGAGGTGTGATGGTGGGTGGGGGGTAGTGTGGTGGGCTGAGGTGTGATGGTGGGTGGGTGTAGCGTGGTGGGCTGAGGTGTGGCAGGTGGGCCATTAGATATTTATGAACACTAAGTAAACGGTGTTGAGGAAACATATGAAGATAATTCACCTTACGTTTATGGAAGACAAGCGTGAGACTAGCATGCCATACTCATGTGTCATACGTCTGGCAGTGGAAGCGTCTGCTGCCAGTCCTGGGCAAACAGTCGTACGCCTGTAAAGCAAGACAGACGCGCCATATATAATTCAGTTTAGTTATTTTTATTTCATTAGTTATTTACTTACATGTGTCGTAGTTTGTTCTCTCTTTATATTCAGTGTGTGTGTGTGTGTGTGTGTGTGTGTGTGTGTGTGTGTGCGTGTGTGTGTGTGTTTGTGTGTGTGTGCGTGTGTGTGTGTGCGTGTGTGCGTGTGTGTGTGTGTGTGCGTGTGTGTGTGTGTGTGCGTGTGTGTGTGTGTGTGTGTGTGTAGAATAATGTTTGAACTGTGTAGTTGGGTGTGAGGGTCTGTCTGTGGGTAGTTAATGTGGGTCAGACGGTGCCCGACCTGACCCGTGATGACCCGGTGTAATGACAGGTGAGGTAGGTGGTCAATACAGGTGAGGTAGGTGGTCAGGGCAGGTGAGGTAGGTGGTCAGGGCAGGTGATCCCTCACCTGATACTTCACAAGGTCAACACAAACACAACAGGTTGTGATTAACAAGTGAACCTGCCAGCCTCACCAGACCCCAGCCAGGTGTATAGTGATGTACTTCTGTCTAGCTCTCTGTCTCCTTATCTATCTGTCTATCTGTCTATGTATCTACCTCTCTGTATGTTATTAAACACATGCATAACCTACATGTGTTGGATCAGGTACACACACACACACACACACACACACACACACACACACACACACACACACACACACACACAGCGGTAGCAGAGCCAGAGTGGGGGTGTAGGAGAGCCAGAGTGGGGGTGTAGGAGAGCCAGGGTGGGGGTGTAGGAGAGCCAGAGTGTGGGTGTAGGAGAGGCATGGTGGGGGTGTAGGAGAGCCAGAGTGGGGGTGTAGGAGAGCCAGGGTGGGGGTGTAGGAGAGCCAGAGTGTGGGTGTAGGAGAGGCATGGTGGGGGTGTAGGAGAGCCAGAGTGGGGGTGTAGGAGAGCCAGGGTGGGGGTGTAGGAGAGGCATGGTGTGGGTGTAGGAGAGGCATGGTGGGGGTGTAGTTTGTGTAGTGACAGACCAGCAGGAGCAGGTCAGTCATCCCCCACCACACCTGCTGCTCTGGTGAGAAAGATGTGTTCCTCATTATTATTATTATGTTGGCCACGCCTGCATCTGACCGCCGCTGACCCCTGCATCATCCCTCGTGTGTCACACTGTGACCTTTGACCTCACCTGGAATTGTTTATACGTAAGATTGGACAACCGTGCCCAAGGTTCACACCCTCCTGCTCAAGACTCACCCTACCTTGCTCAAAGGTTATACCTTCCTGCTGAGGGTGTGACACCCGCCCAGCTGCTGCTGACGGTGCTGAGGTGGAAGCTGAGGGACCGTAAACTGAGGCATTGTCAGGGTTGAGTGCCAGCTTGGCCCAGGGAGGCAGTGCCGGTGCTAGCCCGGCCTCGAGCGGCATCACCAGTGCCGGCCCGCCCCCACTAGAACAACCACCTCCAGCTGCCCGAGACATTCATAGCTATTCCCGTGTAATAGGTTACGGTGAGGGAACATCTCTCCTGTTTTACTGCCTTCACTCTCTTCTCCTATCTAGAACTTTCTTCACCATCATTGTATGTATATATATATATATATATATATATATATATATATATATATATATATATATATATATATATATATATGTATATATATTTGTTGAGTATTCCTAGAAAATTGTATGGGAGGGTATTGATTGAGAGGGTGAAGGCATGTACAGAGCATCAGATTGGGGAAGAGCAGTGTGGTGTCAGAAGTGGTAGAGGATGTGTGGATCAGGTGTTTGCTTTGAAGAATGTATGTGAGAAATACGTTAGAAAAACAGATGGATTTGTATGTAGCATTTGTGGATCTGGAGAAGGCATATGATTGAGTTGATAGAGATGCTCTGTGGAAGGTATTAAGAATATATGGTGTGGGAGGCAAGTTGCTAGAAGCAGAGAATTTTTTATCAAGGATGTAAGGCATGTGTACGAGTAGGAAGAGAGGAGAGTGACTGGTGGCTGGCTGATTCGGGTGAGAAACTGCAGAAGCTGGTGACTGAGTTTGGAAAAGTGTGTGAAGGGAGAAAGTTGAGAGTAAACGTGAATAAGAGCAAGGTTATTAGGTACAGTAGGATTGAGGGTAAAGTCAATTGGGATGTAAGTTTGAATGGAGAAAAACTGGAGGAAGTGAAGTGTTTTAGATATCTGGGGGTGGACTTAGAAGCAAATGGAGCCATGGAAGCGGAAGTGAGTTACTCGTTGGGTTAAGAGACGAAGGTTCTGAGAGCGATAAAGAATGTGTTCTTCACCCAGGGCCGGCCGTGCTCCCATGTTCTCTGTGACCGCCAGTATTAGATTAATAAACAGTCGTGAGGGTTATATACGCTGGGCTCGACCAGCGGTTATAATGACGGTCACAGAGAGCATGGGAACACGGCCGGCCCAGGAATGAGGAACACGGCCGGCCCAGGAATGAGGAACACGGCCGGCCGAGGAATGAGGAACACGGGCGGCCGAGGGTGAGGAACACGGCCGGCCGAGGGTGAGGAACACGGCCGGCCGAGGGTGAGGAACACGGGCGGCCGAGGAATGAGGAACACGGCCGGCCGAGGGTGAGGAACACGGCCGGCCGAGGGTGAGGAACACGGCCGGCCGAGGAATGAGGAACACGGGCGGCCGAGGAATGAGGAACACGGCCGGCCGAGGGTGAGGAACACGGCCGGCCGAGGGTGAGGAACACGGCCGGCCGAGGGTGAGGAACACGGGCGGCCGAGGAATGAGGAACACGGCCGGCCGAGGGTGAGGAACACGGGCGGCCGAGGGTGAGGAACACGGCCGGCCGAGGGTGAGGAACACGGCCGGCCGAGGGTGAGGAACACGGCCGGCCGAGGAATGAGGAACACGGCCGGCCGAGGGTGAGGAACACGGCCGGCCGAGGGTGAGGAACACGGCCGGCCGAGGGTGAGGAACACGGGCGGCCGAGGGTGAGGAACACGGGCGGCCGAGGGTGAGGAACACGGCCGGCCCAGGAATGAGGAACACGGGCGGCCGAGGGTGAGGAACACGGGCGGCCGAGGGTGAGGAACACGGGCGGCCGAGGGTGAGGAACACGGGCGGCCGAGGGTGAGGAACACGGGCGGCCGAGGGTGAGGAACACGGCCGGCCGAGGGTGAGGAACACGGCCGGCCCAGGAATGAGGAACACGGGCGGCCGAGGGTGAGGAACACGGGCGGCCGAGGGTGAGGAACACGGGCGGCCTAGGGTGAGGAACACGGGCGGCCTAGGGTGAGGAAGGCAGGCCGGCGTCCAGCGGGGAGGTGGCGCTCCCTGGCGGGGATGAAGACACTTGTATGTTAGTGTGTGTCACTGAGGAAGACTGGTGCACAAACTGAACCTGTACGAGAAGATAAATCAGACGCTCTCCCCTCTGCTGACCCCATCCCAGTCCACACACACACACACACACACACACACACACACACACACACAGACGACTTAGAATGATGTGGTACGGGGGGGGGGGGGCGTGGTGTTACTAGGCTGAACTAGAGCACATGAGGCTGTGAGGGAAAACCACGGAGGGATGTGTGTGTGTGAGAAGGTTGTGGTTTGGATCAATTAAACATGACGGCTAGAGAATGAATGTGAGGATATGAGATCGTTTTGGACAATCACATGTTTACCAAATGGCGTCCTAGCTCCGTCTCTTCGATGTATATCAACTGACTGTTATATTTCTCTCTTGTGTCTCCCCTGATGATGTGATTATTACACGAAAGTGCACTTGGGAACTTTTCGTGTTTCATTTTCCCCGTGGACTCATAGGAATATCTTGATCACGCGCAAAATTGTGATCCTTTCCAATATATATATATATATATATATATATATATATATATATATATATATATATATATATATATATATATATATATATTATTTTTGTTTCAGGGGAAGTATTACAGAGGGACGGGATTTGTGTCAGTTTGTTGTAAAATGATGAAGTGATTGTGTTGGTGTTGTGCTGGTGGCGGTTGTGGTCATATGATGTGGTGGTGATGGTGAAGGTGTTGTTGTTGGTGAGGATAATGTTGGTGATAGTGAGGGATGATGATGATGATCAACACTGCCATGTCAGTAGGCTGGGGTTCGAGTCCTGCATGGTGTGAGGTTCACCATAATGCTCCGGGTTCGAGTCCTGCATGGTGTGAGGTTCACCAGAATGCTCCGGGTTCGAATCCTGCATGGTGTGAGGTTCACCATGATGCTCCGGGTTCGAGTCCTGCATGGTGTGAGGTTCACCATGATGCTCCGGGTGTAGTTATGTCTATAATGAAGACTGATGAGCATAATGAGATAATGCTCCTCTCTTGATCAAAGTTATGAGTCTAGTAATAATGAGGAAATGTTCAGTAATTATGACGAAGGTGATAATGAGTGTAATGATCGCTACACTGATATCATTAATGATAGATAAGAGTCGTGATGACACACTAGTATAATGATCCTACTGCTGACCCCGGCCTCTGATGATGATGACGTGCACAGTGAGGGTCATGATGCGCACTGTCAGGGTCATGACGTGCAGAGTGAGGGTCATGACGTGCACAGTGAGGGTCATGATGCGCACTGTCAGGGTCATGACGTGCACAGTGAGGGTCATGATGCGCACTGTCAGGGTCATGACGTGCACAGTGAGGGTGATAACGTGCACAGAGGGTCATGATGCGCGCAGTAAGGGTGACGACGTGCACAGTGAGGGTCATGACGTGCACAGTGAGGGTCATGACGTGCACAGTTAGGGTCATGACGTGCACAGTGAGGGTCATGACGTGCACAGTGAGGGTGATAACGTGCACAGAGGGTCATGATGCGCGCAGTAAGGGTGACGACGTGCACAGTGAGGGTCATGACGTGCATCAGGAGGGAGTCAGCCTGAGTCATGAGGCGAGGCACTCATGCATTTATATTGCCTCTTACAAGAGGTGCGTTATCTTATCTTTACCGGGCCCTCGGGGGCTCCTACCTCCCTCCCGGGGGGGCAAGGACGCACCGAATTCCCGAGGAGTCTCCAGTAGGAGGACGGGGCTTCCTAGGAGCCTCCAGTAGGAGGACGGGGCTTCCTAGGAGCCTCCAGTAGGAGGACGGGGCTTCCTAGGAGCCTCCAGCGGAGAGACGGGGTTCCTGAAGAGCCACGGACGTGGGGACGGGGTTCCCGGGGAGCGACGGACGTGGGGACGGGGTTCCCGGGGAGCGACGGACGTGGGGACGGGGTTCCCGGGGAGCGACGGACGTGGGGACGGGGTTCCTGAGGAGCCACGGACGTGGGGACGGGGTTCCCGGGGAGCGACGGACGTGGGGACGGGGTTCCCGAAGAGCGACAGACGTGGGGACGGGGTTCCCGGGGAGCGACGGACGTGGGGACGGGGTTCCCGGGGAGCGACGGACGTGGGGACGGGGTTCCTGAGGAGCGACGGACGTGGGGACGGGGTTCCCAGGGAGCGACGGACGTGGGGACGGGGTTCCCTGGAGCAACGGACGTGGGGACGGGGTCCCGAGGAGCGACGGACGTGGGGACGGGGTTCCCGGGGAGCCACGGACGTGGGGACGGGGTTCCCGGGGAGCGACGGACGTGGGGACGGGGTTCCCGGGGAGCGACGGACGTGGGGACGGGGTTCCTGAGGAGCGACGGACGTGGGGACGGGGTTCCCAGGGAGCGACGGACGTGGGGACGGGGTTCCCTGGAGCAACGGACGTGGGGACGGGGTCCCCGAGGAGCGACGGACGTGGGGACGGGGTTCCCGGGGAGCCACGGACGTGGGGACGGGGTTCCCGGGGAGCCACGGACGTGTGGACGGGGTTCCCTGGAGCCACGGACGTGGGGACGGGGTTCCCGGGGAGCCACGGACGTGGGGACGGGGGTCCCCGGGAGCCACGGACGTGGGGACGGGGTTCCTGAAGAGCCATGGACGTGGGGACGGTGTTCCCGGGGAGCCACGGACGTGGGGACCCGGGTTCCCGGGAGCCACGGACGTGGGGACGGGGTCCCCGAGGAGCGACGGACGTGGGGACGGGGTTCCCGGGAGCCACGGACGTGGGGCCGGTGTATGTAAACAAGAGGAAGTGTTGGAGAATGAGGAAGTGTTTGAATGATGTATATTGACGCTTGCACGGGAGGAGGTGAGTGTGTTGAGCAGGGGGCTGTGATTGTGGTGCAGGGAGAGAGGAAACTGAATATTCCATGGGAAAATATTGTGTTGGAGAAGCGGAGGAAGCGGTGAGTGTGTGTTCGGGTGGGGATGGGGGGGTAGGGGGTGAGTAATTGTTGGTGAAGGATGGTTAGAGGAGCGAGAGTGTGTTGAGCGAGGCAGAGGGAGGGCGTGGGGAGCGAGGCAGAGGGAGGGCGTGGGGAGCGAGGCAGAGGGAGGGCGTGGGGAGTGAGTTTGTTGGAAGAGGCTGGTGAGAGTGAGGAGGTAGAGTGTGGTGGATGGGGTGATGGTAAGTTGTCTGCGGGGTGCGTCCTGCTGCCCTGCCACTCCCCAGCCCTGCCATCCTCCTGTGGCTCTCCCTGCCACTCCCCAGCCCTGCCATCCTCCTGTGGCTCTCCCTGGCACTCCCCAGCCCTGCCATCCTCCTGTGGCTCTCCCTGGCACTCCCCAGCCCTGCCATCCGCCTGTGGCTCTCCCTGGCTCTTGCCTGATTGTGAATTATTCGTAACAACACACACACACACACACACACACACACACACACACACACACACACACACACACACACACACAGGTCTGAGTGTTGTTGTAAGCAGGGTAGCGTGGGGCTGGGTGGGTGACGTAGTAGTGCCAAGATGTTGAGGGTCCGGGCTGGATGTTGAGGGTCCGGGCTGGATGTTGAGGGTCCGGGCTGGATGTTGAGGGTCCGGGCTGGATGTTGAGGGTCCGGGCTGGATGTTGAGGGTCCGGGCTGGATGTTGAGGGTCCGGGCTGGATGTTGAGGGTCCGGGCTGGATGTTGAGGGTCCGGGCTGGATGTTGAGGGTCCGGGCTGGATGTTGAGGGTCCGGGCTGGATGTTCAGGGTCCGGGCTGGATGTTCAGGGTCCGGGCTGGATGTTCAGGTTCCGGGCTGGATGTTCAGGGTCCGGGCTGGATGTTGAGGGTCCGGGCTGGATGTTCAGGGTCCGGGCTGGATGTTCAGGGTCCGGGCTGGATGTTCAGGGTCCGGGCTGGATGTTCAGGGTCCGGGCTGGATGTTCAGGGTCCGGGCTGGATGTTCAGGGTCCGGGCTGGATGTTCAGGGTCCGGGCTGGATGTTGAGGGTCCGGGCTGGATGTTCAGGGTCCGGGCTGGATGTTCAGGGTCCGGGCTGGAGCGTTGTGTTCGGCCACCCGTAGTGCTGAGCCTCAGCACGTGCTGCACCACGTGCTGAGCCTCAGTACGTGGTGCAGCACGTGCTGAGGCTGACACACGGGGTGATGCTGACACTTCCTCACACTGACGCATACATGAACCCCCTCTGACCTCTGCCTCAGCCAGTGGCTGACCTCAGCTGACGACATGATCAGTGGGACATGGGACGGTGCCGCCGTGTCTCTCGTGACCCAGCGTGACCCAGCGTGACCCAGCGTGACAACTGTGGCTGTGACATGTGCTGTCGTGGTTGTGGGGCTTCCTCCCCCCCCCCCCCCCCCCGCCTGACGGTGGGACTGCCCACGTGACCACACCACCAGGAAGTGCACCCCCCCGTCTGTGAGGTGATGAGCGTGAGGAAGTGAGTGTCTACTGTGGAGGAGGTCAGGTCATGAAGCTTGTGATGCCCCTAACTGTACCACACAGGGTCATGTGTTGTGGTGGCCGCCGCCTCTGGCGTGGTCAGGGCCACTTACTGCTGCTGCTGGTGTGGTGGAGGTGGTGGTGGTGGAGGTGGTGGTGGAGGTGGAGGTGGTGGAGGTGGTGGTGGAGGTGGTGGTGGAGGTGGAGGTGGTGGTGGAGGTGGAGGTGGTGGAGGTGGTGGTGTAGGTGGTGGTGTAGGTGGTGGTGGAGGTGGTGGTGGTGGTGGTGGTGGTGGTGGAGGTGGTGGTGGAGGTGGAGGTGGTGGTGGAGGTGGTGGTGGTGGAGGTGGTGGTGTAGGTGGTGGTGGAGGGGGTGGTGGTGGAGGTGGTGGTGGTGGAGGTGGTGGTGGTGGTGGTGGTGGAGGTGGTGGAGGTGGTGGTGGTGGTGGTGGTGGTGGAGGTGGTGGTGGTGGAGGTGGTGGTGGTGGTGGTGGTGGAGGTGGTGGAGGTGGTGGTGGTGGTGGTGGTGGAGGTGGTGGTGGAGGTGGAGGTGGAGGTGGTGGAGGTAACCCAGGGGCCGCCCTGCTGGCATGTGGCAGCACAGGTCATGTGGTGCACCTCACACCACCCACCCTGAGTGTCACCACATGTGGCAGGGTAGCACCACATGATGTGGTGTGCTGCCTACCTACCATCAAGCCGTGTGTGGCAGGGTAGCCAACATGACACTGAGTCGTCCTCACCTTCACCATGTAGTGCAGTAACCGCCTCTGGTGGAATAGCATTCTCTTGCCCACAGCATCTCCTGGGGGAGCCACCACACACTCCTGTCACTCCTCTCACTAACTTGCATCTGCACTGTAGCGTTGTGGTCATATATATATATATATATATATATATATATATATATATATATATAATATATATATATATATATATATATATATTGCCTGGATGTGTTTGTTTTGTAATTGGCCCGTGTGGACTTGAACGTGTTTACATTGATGTATGTGTCTGTGTACATGTATGTGTTGATGATTGATCCAGACACAGACTCGATGGGGACATAGACAGTGTGGGGACATAGACAGTGTGGGGACATAGACAGTGTGGGGACATAAACAGTGTGGGGACATAGACAGTGTGGGGACATAAACAGTGTGGGGACATAGACAGTGTGGGGACATAGACAGTGTGGGGACATAAACAGTGTGGGGACATAGACAGTGTGGGACATAGACAGTGTGGGGACATGGACAGTGTGGGGACATAGACAGTGTGGGGACATAGACAGTGTGGGGACATAGACAGTGTGGGGACATGGACAGTGTGGGGACATAGACAGTGTGGGGACATAGTGTGGGGACATGGACAGTGTGGGGACATAGTGTGGGGACATGGACAGTGTAGGGACATAGACAGTGTGGGGACATAGTGTGGGGACATGGACAGTGTGGGGACATGGACAGTGTGGGGACATAGTGTGGGGACATGGACAGTGTGGGGACATAGTGTGGGGACATGGACAGTGTGGGGACAAAGAGAGTGTGTTAGTGCAGAGGTGTGGTTGTTCCCCACCCACTAGTGGTGTCGGGACGTCCCAGCTGTGGGGCTAGGCTGAGGCAAGCCCCACAGCCAGGCCCCAGCAGTGTTGCCAGGCCGGAGCAAGCCCACAGCCAGGCCCTAGCAGTGTTGCCAGGCCGGAGCAAGCCCACAGCCAGGCCCCAGCAGTGTTGCCAGGCCGGAGCAAGCCCTACAGCCAGGCCCCAGCAGTGTTGCCAGGCCGGAGCAAGCCCACAGCCAGGCCCCCAGCAGTGTTGCCAGGCCCCCGGCACTCCACGCTAATTATTTCATTCATTGCCCCAACTTGTTCACTTCATATGCTAATACTGAAACATAACTTGGTCCCAAGTTGACTTGAAAACTTTCACTTCCTTCCCAGCCCCTTCCCTCTTCCTTCACTAAGTGCTTCATTCACTTCCACATTCTTCTCTGTCTTTACTTTCTTTTTTCTCTCTCTCTCTCCACTTCCTTCATTAACATTACTTCCTTGATGGTCTCCTTCCTTTTCTTTCACTAACTTCACTGGCTCTTCCTTCACACTCTGGACTTCCTTCACTTGTGGAGCTTCACAATGTTCCACGCTCTGTGCTCCTTAACCACCTTCCCTCTCCCATCACCACTCTCCCTCCCTCCCTCCCTCCATCTCTCCCTCCCTCCCTCCACCCGCCTCTCCCTCCCTCCCTCCCTCCCTCCCTCCCTCACTCCCTCCCTCCAACCGCCTCTCCCTCTCTCCCTCCCTCCCTTTCTCCCTCTTTCCACCCGTTCCTCCGGCCCTTCCTCCCTCCACCCGTCTCTCCCTCCCTCCACCCGGCTCCCTCCCTCCCCCTCCTGGGCTGGATTATTCAGGGTTCAGTAGTCACCACGCTAAGCTCCCCCGACCCCTCCCCCTCCCCAAGCCCCGGGACTCCGCCCCAGCCTGCGGGGAGTACAAGCTTCCCTCCATCCCAGGACGTGTCCCTGGACGCTCGTGTCACGGGCAGGGAGGACAGGTTTCCCTCCACCCCAGGACGTGTCCCTGGACGCTCGTGTCACGGGCAGGGAGGACAGGCTTCCCTCCACCCCAGGACGTGTCCCTGGACGCTGGTGTCACGGGCAGAGAGGACAGGTTTCCCTCCACCCCAGGACGTGTCCCTGGACGCTGGTGTCACGGGCAGGGAGGACAGGTTTCCCTCCACCCCAGGACATGTCCCTGGACGCTCGTGTCACGGGCAGGGAGGACAGGTTTCCCTCCACCCCAGGACGTGTCCCTGGACGCTGGTGTCACGGGCAGAGAGGACAGGTTTCCCTCCACCCCAGGACGTGTCCCTGGACGCTGGTGTCACGGGCAGGGAGGACAGGTTTCCCTCCACCCCAGGACGTGTCCCTGGACGCTGCGTAAGATTGTGGTAATGGTTCCGGTGAGAAGATGTTGGAGCATTTGTCTGGCCAAAGATTACGTCAGAGAGTGGCACAGAACACTGTGGGGATGATGGTACGTCAGAGGGTGGCACAGAACACTGTGGGGATGATGGTACGTCAGAGAGTGGCACAGAACACTGTGGGGATGATGGTACGTCAGAGGGTGGCACAGAACACTGTGGGGATGATGGTACGTCAGAGAGTGGCACAGAACACTGTGGGGATGATGGTACGTCAGAGAGTGGCACAGAACACTGTGGGGATGATGGTACGTCAGAGGGTGGCACAGAACACTGTGGGGATGATGGTACGTCAGAGTGTGGCACAGAACACTGTGGGGATGATGGTACGTCAGAGGGTGGCACAGAACACTGTGGGGATGATGGTACGTCAGAGTGTGGCACAGAACACTGTGGGGATGATGGTACGTCAGAGGGTGGCACAGAACACTGTGGGGATGATGGTACGTCAGAGGGTGGCACAGAACACTGTGGGGATGATGGTACGTCAGAGGGTGGCACAGAACACTGTGGGGATGATGGTACGTCAGAGTGTGGCACAGAACACTGTGGGGATGATGGTACGTCAGAGTGTGGCACAGAACACTGTGGGGATGATGGTACGTCAGAGGGTGGCACAGAACACAGTGGGGATGATGGTACGTCAGAGGGTGGCACAGAACACTGTGGGGATGATGGTACGTCAGAGGGTGGCACAGAACACTGTGGGGATGATGGTACGTCAGAGGGTGGCACAGAACACTGTGGGGATGATGGTACGTCAGAGGGTGGCACAGAACACTGTGGGGATGATGGTACGTCAGAGGGTGGCACAGAACACTGTGGGGATGATGGTACGTCAGAGGGTGGCACAGAACACTGTGGGGATGATGGTACGTCAGAGTGTGGCACAGAACACTGTGGGGATGATGGTACGTCAGAGGGTGGCACAGAACACTGTGGGGATGATGGTACGTCAGAGGGTGGCACAGAACACTGTGGGGATGATGGTACGTCAGAGGGTGGCACAGAACACTGTGGGGATGATGGTACGTCAGAGTGTGGCACAGAACACTGTGGGGATGATGGTACGTCAGAGTGTGGCACAGAACACTGTGGGGATGATGGTACGTCAGAGGGTGGCACAGAACACTGTGGGGATGATGGTACGTCAGAGGGTGGCACAGAACACTGTGGGGATGATGGTACGTCAGAGTGTGGCACAGAACACTGTGGGGATGATGGTACGTCAGAGGGTGGCACAGAACACTGTGGGGATGATGGTACGTCAGAGGGTGGCACAGAACACTGTGGGGATGATGGTACGTCAGAGGGTGGCACAGTGGGGATGATGGTACGTCAGAGGGTGGCACAGAACACAGTGGGGATGATGGTACGTCAGAGTGTGGCACAGAACACTGTGGGGATGATGGTACGTCAGAGGGTGGCACAGTGGGGATGATGGTACGTCAGAGGGTGGCACAGAACACAGTGGGGATGATGGTACGTCAGAGTGTGGCACAGAACACTGTGGGGATGATGGTACGTCAGAGGGTGGCACAGTGGGGATGATGGTACGTCAGAGGGTGGCACAGAACACAGTGGGGATGATGGTACGTCAGAGGGTGGCACAGTGGGGATGATGGTACGTCAGAGGGTGGCACAGAACACATTGGGGATGATGGTACGTCAGAGAGTGGCACAGAACACTGTGGGGATGATGGTACGTCAGAGGGTGGCACAGAACACTGTGGGGATGATGGTACGTCAGAGGGTGGCACAGAACACTGTGGGGATGATGGTACGTCAGAGGGTGGCACAGAACACTGTGGGGATGATGGTACGTCAGAGGGTGGCACAGAACACTGTGGGGATGATGGTACGTCAGAGGGTGGCACAGAACACTGTGGGGATGATGGTACGTCAGAGGGTGGCACAGAACACTGTGGGGATGATGGTACGTCAGAGGGTGGCACAGAACACTGTGGGGATGATGGTACGTCAGAGGGTGGCACAGAACACTGTGGGGATGATGGTACGTCAGAGGGTGGCACAGAACACTGTGGGGATGATGGTACGTCAGACGTCAGAGGGTGGCACAGAACACCGTGGGGATGATGGTACGTCAGAGGGTGGCACAGAACACTGTGGGATGATGGTACGTCAGAGGGTGGCACAGAACAATGTGGGGATGATGGTACGTCAGAGGTGGCACAGAACACTGTGGGGATGATGGTACGTCAGAGGGTGGCACAGAACACTGTGGGGATGATGGTACGTCAGCGAGTGGCACAGAACACTGTGGGGATGATGGTACGTCAGAGGGTGGCACAGAACACTGTGGGGATGATGGTACGTCAGAGTGTGGCACAGAACACCTGTGGGGATGATGGTACGTCAGAGGGTGGCACAGAAACACTGTGGGGATGATGGTACGTCAGAGGGTGGCACAGAACACTGTGGGGATGATGGTACGTCAGAGGGTGGCACAGAACACTGTGGGGATGATGGTACGTCAGAGGGTGGCACAGAACACTGTGGGGATGATGGTACGTCAGAGGGTGGCACAGAACACTGTGGGGATGATGGTACGTCAGAGGGTGGCACAGAACACTGTGGGGATGATGGTACGTCAGAGGGTGGCACAGAACACTGTGGGGATGATGGTACGTCAGAGGTGGCACAGAACACTGTGGGGATGATGGTACGTCAGAGGGTGGCACAGAACACCGTGGGGATGATGGTACGTCAGAGGGTGGCACAGAACACCGTGGGGATGATGGTACGTCAGAGGGTGGCACAGAACATGTGGGGATGATGGTACGTCAGAGGGTGGCACAGAACACTGTGGGGATGATGGTACGTCAGAGGGTGGCACAGAACACTGTGGGGATGATGGTACGTCAGAGGGTGGCACAGAACACTGTGGGGATGATGGTACGTCAGAGGGTGGCACAGAACACTGTGGGGATGATGGTACGTCAGAGGGTGGCACAGAACACTGTGGGGATGATGGTACGTCAGAGAGTGGCACAGAACACCGTGGGGATGATGGTACGTCAGAGGGTGGCACAGAACACGTGGGGATGATGGTACGTCAGAGGGTGGCACAGAACACTGTGGGGATGATGGTACGTCAGAGGGTGGCACAGAACACTGTGGGGATGATGGTACGTCAGAGGGTGGCACAGAACACTGTGGGGATGATGGTACGTCAGAGGGTGGCACAGAACACTGTGGGGATGATGGTACGTCAGAGGGTGGCACAGAACACTGTGGGGATGATGGTACGTCAGAGGGTGGCACAGAACACTGTGGGGATGATGGTACGTCAGAGGGTGGCACAGAACACTGTGGGGATGATGGTACGTCAGAGGGTGGCACAGAACACTGTGGGGATGATGGTACGTCAGAGGGTGGCACAGAACACCGTGGGGATGATGGTACGTCAGAGGGTGGCACAGAACACTGTGGGGATGATGGTACGTCAGAGGGTGGCACAGAACAGTGTGGGGATGATGGTACGTCAGAGGGTGGCACAGAACACTGTGGGGATGATGGTACGTCAGAGGGTGGCACAGAACACTGTGGGGATGATGGTACGTCAGAGGGTGGCACAGAACACAGTGGGGATGGAATTATCACAGAAATAACAGGGTTTTTCCCCAGGATGACGTAATTCATTACTGGCGACGTCATTAGAACTAGGACGTTACACAGCTTCGTTCATCCTGGGGTTAGAGTCGGGGGCATCCCTCCCCTCCCCTCCCTCCCTCCCTCCCTCCCTCCCTCCCTCCCTCTCTCCCTCCCCCACACTAGTGACCAAGACTTAGGAATGTAGGCCTGTAGTGTTTATGGTCGTAAGACTGTACGTTATTATGGCTTCCTGTGACACACACACACACACACACACACACACACACACACACACACACACACATACACACACACACACACACACACACACACACACACACACAGGACTGACGTGGATGAAGCACATGATAAATAGGATGATTACGTCATCACGGAAGCTACCACAGCCTCTTCCGTGAGAGATCTGTGACCCTACACCCAGCTGACGTGGCCCGGGTCACACCCAGCTGACGTGGCCTGGGTCACACCCAGCTGACGTGGCCTGGGTCACACCCAGCTGACGTGCCCGGGTCACACCCAGCTGACGTGGCCCGGGTCACACCCAGCTGACGTGCCCGGGTCACACCCAGCTGACGTGGCCTGGGTCACACCCAGCTGACGTGCCCGGGTCACACCCAGCTGACGTGGCCCGGGTCACACCCAGCTGACGTGGCCCGGGTCACACCCAGCTGACGTGGCCTGGGTCACACCCAGCTGACGTGGCCTGGGTCACACCCAGCTGACGTGGCCCGGGTCACACCCAGCTGACGTGGCCCGGGTCACACCCAGCTGACGTGGCCCGGGTCACACCCAGCTGACGTGGCCTGGGTCACACCCAGCTGACGTGGCCCGGGTCACACCCAGCTGACGTGGCCCGGGTCACACCCAGCTGACGTGGCCCGGGTCATACCCAGCTGACGTGACCCGGGTCACACCCAGCTGACGTGGCCTGGGTCACACCCAGCTGACGTGCCCGGGTCACACCCAGCTGACGTGGCCCGGGTCACACCCAGCTGACGTGGCCCGGGTCACACCCAGCTGACGTGGCCCGGGTCACACCCAGCTGACGTGGCCCGGGTCACACCCAGCTGACGTGACCCGGGTCACACCCAGCTGACGTGGCCTGGGTCACACCCAGCTGACGTGACCCGGGTCACACCCAGCTGACGTGGCCCGGGTCACACCCAGCTGACGTGACCCGGGTCACACCCAGCTGACGTGGCGCGGGTCACACCTCGTATCAAGGGCGTATATGCAGGAGCCAGAGCAGCAGACCGACCTTCCGTCATAACAACACTACAAGTTCCTCAGTAACAACTTGACTGGTGATATTTACGTCATAACAACACTACAAGTTCCTCAGTAACAACTTGACTGGTGATATTTACGTCATAAAGTAATGTTACTATCGTGGCCGGGTGGGTGTGGCCACAACCCGTGCTCTGGTTGTGTTGAGGCGGGAGGAGGAGGAGGAGGAGGAGGAGGAGGGGAGGAGGAGGAGGAGGAGGGGAGGAGGAGGAGGAGGAGGAGGAAGCAGGCTTGCGTCTTCCCTGCCTCAAGTTATCTTGGCTGGTGAAGACGTAAGACAATATATGTACAGTGAGTTGGTCACCTTCATCGTGAGAGTGGGCAACCTGGTCTCCACCTGCCTCCCAGCCTGCCTCTCAGCGCAACACAACCTCTCTCAGTACAGGAGTCTGTCTACACTCACTCTCCCAGCCTGCCTCTCAGCGCAACACACCACCTCACTCAGTACAGCAATCTGTCTACACTCACTCTCCCAGCCTGCCTCTCAGCGCTACACACCACCTCTCTCAGTACAGGAGTCTGTCTACACTCACTCTCCCAGCCTGCCTCTCAGCGCTACACAACCTCTCTCAGTACAGAAGTCTGTCTACACTCACTCTCCCAGCCTGCCTCTCAGCGCTACACAACCTCTCTCAGTACAGGAGTCTGTCTACACTCACTCTCCCAGCCTGCCTCTCAGCGCTACACAACCTCTCTCAGTACAGGAGTCTGTCTACACTCACTCTACACCTACACACCTGCACCACATCAGCACTCACTCTACACCTACACACCTGCACCACATCAGCACTCACTCTACACCTACACACCTGCACCACATCAGCACTCACTCTACACCTACACACCTGCACCACATCAGCACTCACTCTACACCTACACCACATGAGCCACGTGAGGTGTAGAGTGGGCCCCCAGCTGGCCAGGCCACTGTAGTGACCCTTCCCTCCAGCAGTAAGACTTCCCACCTCACTGCAAGACTTCCTACGTAGGTTGGCGCAGGAGCAGAGTTAACCTGGCCACAGTTGCCATCACCATCATGGCAATCCCCTGCTCACTCACAGTTGTGGGTGTGGCACAGACGCTGCGTCTCCACAATTCCTCAGCCACAAGGTTAGCAAGGAGACCTCCTGACCCGAGACTGTATGTACTGGAGGTCAGAAGTTCAGCAAGGAGACCTCCTGACCCGAGACTGTATGTACTGGAGGTCAGACGTTCAGCAAGGAGACCTCCTGACCCGAGACTGTATGGACGGGAGGTCAGAAGTTCAGCAAGGAGACCTCCTGACCCGAGACTGTATGTACTGGAGGTCAGAAGTTCAGCAAGGAGACCTCCTGACCCGAGACTGTATGGATGGGAGGTCAGAAGTTCAGCAAGGAGACCTCCTGACCCGAGACTGTATGGATGGGAGGTCAGAAGTTCAGCAAGGAGACCTCCTGACCCGAGACTGTATGTACTGGAGGTCAGAAGTTCAGCAAGGAGACCTCCTGACCCGAGACTGTATGTACTGGAGGTCAGAAGTTCAGCAAGGAGACCTCCTGACCCGAGACTGTATGTACTGGAGGTCAGAAGTTCAGCAAGGAGACCTCCTGACCCGAGACTGTATGGATGGGAGGTCAGAAGTTCAGCAAGGAGACCTGACCCAGCTTCAACATGTACGGGAGGTCAGGGAGACGCAAGACCTGTGTCTCTACTGTAGGTTGACGTCACCAGAGTTACCGAACCAGTCAACACTAACTTAGTGATGATGAAGGAAGCCATCATGATGATGATGATGAAGGAAGCCATCATGATGATGATGATGAAGGAAGCCATCATGATGATGATGATGATGAAGGAAGCCATCATGATGATGAAGGAAGCCATGATGATGATGATGATGATGAAGGAAGCCATCATGATGATGATGATGAAGGAAGCCATCATGATGATGATGATGAAGGAAGCCATCATGATGATGAAGGAAGCCATCATGATGATGAAGGAAGCCATGATGATGATGATGATGATGAAGGAAGCCATCATGATGATGATGATGAAGGAAGCCATCATCATGATGATGATGAAGGAAGCCATCATGATGATGATGAAGGAAGCCATCATGATGATGATGATGAAGGAAGCCATCATGATGATGAAGGAAGCCATCATGATGATGAAGGAAGCCATGATGATGATAGAATGATGATGAAGTACGCCATCATGATGAAGAAGATGACGGAACCATCATGATGATAGATGATGAAGAAGCCATCATGATGATGATGATGAAGGAAGCCATCATGATGATGGAAGGAAGCCATCATGATGATGAAGGAAGCCATGATGATGATGATGATGATGAAGGAAGCCATCATGATGATGAAGATGAAGGAAGCCATCATGATGAGAGATGAAGGAAGCCAACATGATGATGAAGGAAGCATCATGGATGATGAAGAGAAGCCATGATGATGATGATGAATATGAGGTAGAGCCATCATGATGATTATGATAAGGAAGGCCATCATCATATGATGATGAAGGAACCATCATGATGATGAATGAAGGAACCATCATGATGATATGATGAAGGAACCATCATGGATGAGAAGGAAGCCATCAAGATATGAAGGAAGCCAAGATGATGATATTATGAAGAAGGAAGCCATCATGATATGATGATGAAGGAAGCCATCATGATGATGATGATGAAGGAAGCCATCATGATGGTGAAGGAAGCCATCATGATGATGATGATGAAGGAAGCCATCATGATGATGAAGGAAGCCATCATGATGATGATGATGAAGGAAGCCATCATGATGGTGAAGGAAGCCATCATCATGATGATGATGAAGGAAGCCATCATGATGATGAAGGAAGCCATCATGATGATGATGATGAAGGAAGCCATCATGATGGTGAAGGAAGCCATCATGATGATGATGATGAAGGAAGCCATCATGATGGTGAAGGAAGCCATCATGATGGTGAAGGAAGCCATCATGATGATGATGATGAAGGAAGCCATCATGATGATGATGATGAAGGAAGCCATCATGATGATGAAGGAAGCCATCATGATGGTGAAGGAAGCCATCATGATGATGATGATGAAGGAAGCCATCATGATGATGAAGGAAGCCATCATGATGATGATGATGAAGGAAGCCATCATGATGGTGAAGGAAGCCATCATGATGATGATGATGATGAAGGAAGCCATCATGATGATGATGATGATGAAGGAAGCCATCATGATGATGAAGGAAGCCATCATGATGATGATGATGAAGGAAGCCATCATGATGGTGAAGGAAGCCATCATGATGATGATGATGATGAAGGAAGCCATCATGATGATGATGATGATGAAGGAAGCCATCATGATGATGATGATGAAGGAAGCCATCATGATGATGATGATGATGAAGGAAGCCATCATGATGATGATGATGATGAAGGAAGCCATCATGATGGTGATGATGATGAAGGAAGCCATCATGATGATGATGATGATGAAGGAAGCCATCACGATCCTCATCGTCTCGTGCAGGTGTCGTGATCCTTCCTGCCACAACAGTTGAACTCGCTACATGTGAACACACGAGGAACACCTGCACAACTGTCATGCTCCCCCCTCACCACCACACACGAGGAACACCTGCACAACTGTCATGCTCCCCCCCTCCCTCACCACCACACACGAGGAACACCTGCACAACTGTCATGCTCCCCCCCTCCCTCACCACCACACACGAGGAACACCTGCACAACTGTCATGCTCCCCCCCTCCCCCTCACCACCACAAAGGAGGAACACCTGCACAACTGTCATGCTCCCCCCCCATCCCTGCCCCCTCACCACCACACACGAGGAACACCTGCACAACTGTCATGCTCCCCCCCCATCCCTGCCCCCTCACCACCACACACGAGGAACACCTGCACAACTGTCATGCTCCCCCCCTCCCCCTCACCACCACAAAGGAGGAACACCTGCACAACTGTCATGCTCCCCCCCCATCCCTGCCCCCTCACCACCACACACGAGGAACACCTGCACAACTGTCATGCTCCCCCCCCATCCCTGCCCCCTCACCACCACACACGAGGAACACCTGCACAACTGTCATGCTCCCCCCCTCCCCCTCACCACCACAAAGGAGGAACACCTGCACAACTGTCATGCTCCCCCCCATCCCTGCCCCCTCACCACCACACACGAGGAACACCTGCACAACTGTCATGCTCCCCCTCCCTCCCCTCACCACCACACACGAGGAACACCTGCACAACTGTCATGCTCCCCCCCTCCCTCACCACCACACACGAGGAACACCTGCACAACTGTCATGCTCCCCCCCTCCCTCACCACCACACACGAGGAACACCTGCACAACTGTCATGCTCCCCCCCTCCCTCACCACCACACACGAGGAACACCTGCACAACTGTCATGCTCCCCCCCTCCCTCACCACCACACACGAGGAACACCTGCACAACTGTCATGCTCCCCCCCTCCCCCCTCACCACCACACACGAGGAACACCTGCTTACAAAGATACAGAAAATGGTTGACAGGATCCCCCGTGGAGCCACACGGGTCCTGCCTGCCTGCCCTCCCTCACCAGTCATCCATCATCTGTACCTCACACGTCAGGAAGAAGGTGACATACCACTCTCGCCCCCGTCACCTCCTCCCACCTAAGATCCCCTTTCCCTGCCTCGTTGTATAGCCACACACTCTCTGTGTGTGTATATTTTCTCCCCCATGTTGTATACATTTATCTTCACTTAACTATAATGGTAAGTTGGTTACTGGAGGAGGGAGGGAGGGAGGGAGGGATGGTGCGCCACTTGACGCCTCGTAAAACAGGTAATGATGGCGCTGACCTGCCCCAGGTGAGGTGGGTAGCCCACCTGATGCTTCTACACACACACACACACACACACACACACACACACATACACACACACACACACACACACACACACATACACACACACACACACACACACACATACACATACACACACACACACACACACACACACACACACACACACACACACACACACACACAGGATCAGTTTTGAGAGAGTTGGTTAAGATGAAGTGACACACAGGAGGTCGATGGTCCTCATTATTTACTGTTATGTCTCCACTGACGCTGACACACTTGCTCGTGGCTGACACTCTTGCTGGTGGCTGACACTCCTGCTGGTGGCTGGCACTCCTGCTGGTGGCTGGCACTCCTGTTGGTGGCTGACACTCCTGTTGGTGGCTGACACTCCTGTTGGTGGCTGGCACTCCTGTTGGTGGCTGACACTCCTGTTGGTGGCTGACACTCCTGTTGGTGGCTGACACTCCTGTTGGTGGCTGGCACTCCTGTAGGTGGCTGACACTCCTGTTGGTGGCTGACACTCCTGTTGGTGGCTGACACTCCTACTGGTGGCTGACACTCCTGTTGGTGGCTGACACTCCTGTTGGTGGCTGGCACTCCTGCTGGTGGCTGACACTCCTGTTGGTGGCTGGCACTCCTGTTGGTGGCTGACACTCCTGTTGGTGGCTGGCACTCCTGTTGGTGACTGACACTCCTGTTGGTGGCTGGCACTCCTGTAGGTGGCTGACACTCCTGTTGGTGGCTGACACTCCTGTTAGTAGCCCACACTCCTGTAGGTGGCTGACACTCCTGTTGGTGGCTGACACTCCTGTTGGTGGCTGACACTCCTGCTGGTGGCTGACACTCCTGTAGGTGGCTGACACTCCTGCTGGTGGCTGACACTGCAGCTGATGGCTGACAGTGTTGGTGGAGGCGTGATGGAAGGGTGTACAGGTCCCCCGGCCAGCAGCACTGGTCTGGGGTACATAATGTGTAATGACAATAATTATGCTTTAGTAAAGTGAGGTAGGGTGGCACTGTGGCCATGGTCTGGTGTGGTGATGACTGTGGCCATGGTCTGGTGTGGTGGGGACTGTGGCCATGGTCTCGTGTGGTGGGGACTGTGGCCATGGTCTCGTGTGGTGATGACTGTGGCCATGGTCTCGTGTGGTGGGGACTGACCATGGTCTCGTGTGGTGATGACTGTGGCCATGGTCTCGTGTGGTGATGATTGTGGGCATGGTCTGGTGTGGTGGGGACTGGCCCTGGTCTCGTGTGGTGGGGACTGTGGGGATGGTCTCGTGTGGTGATGACTGTGGGCATGGTCTGGTGTGGTGGGGACTGGCCCTGGTCTCGTGTGGTGGGGACTGTGGGCATGGTCTCGTGTGGTGATGACTGTGGGCATGGTCTGGTGTGGTGGGGACTGGCCCTGGTCTCGTGTGGTGATGACTGTGGCCATGGTCTCGTGTGGTGATGACTGTGGGCATGGTCTGGTGTGGTGGGGACTGGCCATGGTCTCGTGTGGTGGGGACTGGCCATGGTCTCGTGTGGTGGGGACTGGCCATGGTCTCGTGTGGTGGGGACTGGCCATGGTCTGGTGTGGTGGGGACTGGCCATGGTCTGGTGTGGTGGGGACTGGCCATGGTCTCGTATGGTGGGGACTGAGTAACCATATACAAACGGTCCGTCAAGGCGGATGTGTTGTGGTGGGAGGCAGTCGTGAGCGCGAGGCCAGGGAAGCCGGCCAACCTCTCAAGACTAGTGCCTCCCCCTGCTGCCTCCTGGCTCTCTGTGTCACCCTGCCTCTCTCTACTGCCTCCTGGCTCTGTCTGTGTCACCCTGCCTCTCTCTACTGCCTCCTGGCTCTGTCTGTGTCACCCTACCTCCCCCTGCTGTCTCCTGGCTCTGTCTGTGTCACCCTGCCTCCCCCTGCTGCCTCTTGGCTGTCTGTGTCACTTTGCCCCCCTTGCTGCCTCCTGGCTCTGTCTGTACACTGGCCTAGCCAGAGGTGTACAGGTGGAAGTGGGTGTTGTGTGAGTCGGGTGGAGGGGAGTTGTGCTGTGTAGGGAGTGGGTGTTGTGTTGTGTGGGGAGTGGGTGTTGTGTTGTGTGGGGTGGAGGTGTTGTGTGGGGTGGGGGTTGTTGTGTTGTGTGGGGTGGGAGTGTTGTGTTGTGTGGGGTGTTGTGGTGTGTGGGGTGGGGGGTGTTGTATTGTGTTGTGTGGGGTGTTGTGGTGTGTGGGGTGGGGGTGTTGTGTTGTGTGGGGCTGGGGTGTTGTGTTGTGTGGGGTGGGGGGTGTTGTGTGGGGTGGGGTGTTGTGATGTGTGGGGTGGGGGGTGGGGTGTTGTGTGGGGTGGGGTGTTGTGATGTGTGGGGTGGGGGTGTTGTGTGGGGGTGAACCATTATGGTGCATCACATGTCGTGATCCACACACGAGTAACAGTGTACCTTTAACAGCTGGAGGGCGTGTGAGGACGGGGCGGAGTGGTTCATACCTCCCGCCCCGCCCCGCCCCGCTACACTCTCCCATCCCACACCACGCCGCCCCACATTACAACTAACCTCCCCGTTCCGTCCCTTCCCGCTGTATTCCGCCCGGCCCCGCCCCGCCTGGGATCACGGTAGCCTGACCCTGTACATGATGCTGCTTCACTTGGCTGTGGTGAGCCAGCCAGGAGTGGTGTGTCAGCCACATGACATCCTCACCAGACACATGACCTCGTCTCTTACAATCCGTCGTGACCAGTTACTCTGGTCAGGTCATCACACTGTTCTCCAGTCTAATGTTCCCTCCAGTACAACAGTTGTAGGGTGGTGAGCACTGGTGTTGGTGAGGGCCTCCAGCCTACACCCACCCCACACTACGCCCTGCCGTCTCTCATCTCTCTCGCCGGCCCATCCGTCCGTTAGTCGTCCGTCTGTCTCTCCATATGCCCTTCCGTCGGTCCACATGGCCCTCCGTCCGTCTATCTCTTCCTGGGTTCGTCCGTCCGTCCGTCTATCCCTGGGTTCGTCCTTCTGTCCGTCTATCCCTGGATTCGTCCTTCCGTCCGTCTATCTCTGGGTTCGTCCGTCCATCCGTCTATCCGTGGGTTCGTCCGTCCGTCCGTCTATCCGTGGGTTCGTCTGCCACTCTTGCTTCTGGTCAGGGAAGCCACAGTGTGGGCCTCCGGGAGGTGCACTATGCACAGCATGGTAGCTGGTGTCGTGTGTAAATACCCCAGGGTCAGGGGTCAATGTTTTGACCTCAGTGAACTCCTGAAGAACCTGCCTTCCATCGCCAGGACCTCAGGGAACCCCTGTCACACCTGCCACCCGCCCCCAGGACCTTAGGGAAGCACAAGCCTTCCATCCTCGAGACGGTAGGAAGCCCCTAAGGCACATGACCTGCTCTCAAGGCTCCAGGGATCCCTAAGCTTAGCACTGTTTTCCTGGCTCTGGGGCGCCTTGGGACCCTAGATGCAGGGTTCTCCTGGTCCCAAGGAACCCTTGATTCGGGGTTTTCCTGGCCCCGAGGCCCCTAGGGACCCTTGATGCAGGGTTCTCCTGGCAGCTAGGTGTCAGGGTGTCGCTAGGAGGCGTTGGTCCCTCACAACCTGGCGGCCAGGCAGGTGAATGCATAAACATCTCTCCGTGTTGGGTCGCCAGCTACTCCTCTCCGTGTTGGGTCGCCAGCCACTCCTCCTCTCCGTGTTGGGTCGCCAGCCACTCCTCTCCCGTAACTGTGGAACTTGTTCATGTGTACCAGGGGGTCGGGGTGTACCCTGGTGATACCAGGAGGGGGGGGGGGTGGCATACGAAGGGGGAGTGTGATGACATCGGCGTGTGACAAGATTCTCCCAGTGTGACACCAGGGTCCTCTTATAACACAAGGTCCCGCCCCCGTGACACTTGCACCTCTGTGTAACAGAGAGTCGCTTAGTTGTGACACCGTGGCAGACGGTGTGGTGTCACATCTTGACACATGAGGCAAGGCTCTGGTGTCAGGTTAATGCCAGCCACAACGAGGCAGACCATCATCTGCAGCGTGGAGGACCACGACCATGAGTGACAGTCGCAGTAAGACTCACCTCTCCTATCTCTGTACGACATTCCCAGCCTTACAGGACTGGAGGCTTGATACTGTCTTCCTCCCGGGTGTTACTGTTATTGTCAATGTGCACGTTGCCGACTCAGACACTCCAGCCTCTGCCTGCCTGGCACTTGCTGCAGACAACCCTCCGTCCGTCCGTCCGTCCGCCCGTCCATCCGTCTGGCTGTATCCTTCATTGAGTCTGTGAAGACGCACATGTAATACCCTCCCACTGGACCCCAGCACGTTGTCCCACACGTCATTCTGGGATATATTCTGGGATATTGAGGAGGGGAAGTGTTGTGTGTGCAGAGTGAGAGGAGGGACCTACCTGGAGGTGAGGTGTGGTAGCAGTACAGTGGACGGCTGCCCCTGACCCCAGCTGGGCTGGACACCTGGGGTACCGAGCTCAGGCCTTGTGTCATGGTGAGATGTGGTCCCTGGCGCTAGCCTGGGCTACAGATCGGGTGTTGTAGTTGTGCGTCACACATGTTGTAAATACGTTCATGAATGTTAGGCTCCTGTGTCACACGTGTTATCAATACGGTTATAGATGGTGCAGTTGTGGTTCAGCCGCGTCTTGGTCATAATTGTTGGTGTTAGAGTAATGGGTCATTATTCCCTGTGGCTGCGACGTGTAAGATTAATTAGGATGAACTTGTAAGCCATCTCTCTTACAGACACATTATAGTGTGTGTTAGTTGTAAACTGATGGATTGAATGTTGTGATCAGGGCTCCCGGCTAGCGGAGGAGGCGTCTTGAGAATACAACCTGAAGACGTTCAGTCAGGCAGCCGGAGACGACTTGCCAATAACGCTAAGCTGTGTCAGGCCTGAGGGAGGAGGGACGCATATTGGCCGCTCTGGAGAGGGTTTCCTGCCTGGCTGTGATGTGTGGCAGGACCAACCTTTGTATCCCACACTCTCCCTTACCTCGTGGCTCTGCCTGAGGATATGAAGATATGGAGTCGTATCTTTAAATACTAGATCTTGGTGAGGTGTTTACACTGGAGGGATGAACACCCCTGAAGCTGGGGGGTTGTCTCGCACCGCATCCTGCCGGGGCGGGCCATCGTGGCCTGCACGAGAACCACTGTGTGTTGTGAACACCCCCTGAAGCTGGGGGGGTTGTCTCGCATCGCATCCTGCCGGGGCGGGCCATCATGGCCTGCACGAGAACCACTGTGTTGTGAACACCCCTGAAGCTGGGGGGGGGGGGTTGTCTCGCACCGCATCCTGCCGGGGCGGGCCATCGTGGCCTGCACGAGAACCACTGTGTGTTGTGGGTGGCTCACCAGCGGCTCGGGTGGCCCCTGTGGGCCTGCTGGTGAGGGGCCACACTCGGGTGGGTCGACCGGCCTGCCATCACCCACCGTCACTATTGTCATGGGAGAGAGAGAGAGAGAGAGAGAGAGAGAGAGAGAGAGAGAGAGAGAGAGAGAGAGAGAGAGAGAGAGAGAGACCCAGGTGGTACAAGAGGGGGAGGATGGGCGAGCCTGACAGGGGTGTGTCGTGAGATATATTGTAGTGTTTATCTGGCTGAGGCCCCGCCTCGTGGCTCGGGCTGGAGGCCGGGACGACCACAACACAGTGGTCCAGGCTGGAGGTTCCAGGCTCTGGAGTGGAGGTTCGTGGTTCATGGGTGTTGGCTCAGCTGGAGGGTGTAGTGTTGTAGGCCTTCGTCTGGCCTTGGAGGTGGTGTTGATCGGTCGCCAGCTGCTGGGGACACTACATGTCAGATCACTGACCATATACCAGGGTAGGTCAGGTCGTGCCTGCCCCTGATGTGTTCCAGGCCTGGAAGGGACATCCTGGAACCCTTCCAGCTGCCATCCTCAGGATGCGCCCCGGCTGGAACTCGTTGTGTATACCACTGGTCGCTGCCCCAGGGTTGTGTAGTGAAGGTTAGGTTAGCACACCAGCACATACCAGTACATATCTTTATACAAAGAACAAATATATATACACAGTTATATGAATGATAATGTACATATCCAACACTAACCGCACTCCATTGACTACATAAACACTGTTAAATCTGGTACTTAAATGTAAGTAAACACAAGTGATTTCTTACGTTAACAATGAATCAACAAATTATCGTGAATTATTTTACATCTCACGTGCTGTGTAGATTGTGTGTTTAGGTAATTCATTTATGTGAGGGAAAGATGTGTAGGTGTAATGTGTGGAGGCGTCAGTGTACTACATATGGTCAGTCTGTGCCTCACACACTCACCGCTCATCTTGTGGTAAGCAGCCACGACCCCGTCTGCTGCACACTTTGTACAGAACAGTTGATGGTTGTCGTCAGCTCTATGTTTCTCCCTTGGAATG
>NC_092276.1:18830166-18855166 GCF_036320965.1 Panulirus ornatus
GGTCGTACGCCTCAGGTGTAAACCCCTGGGTGCATGTTGGCTGACGCCCCAGGCTTGGCCCATTGAACAGCGGGCCGCCAGAAATTAAACGCCGGCGTTCAGGAGGCATTTAATCACCGCCCCAGCAATATAAATGACGTTATACATCAAACATTTAACTGGCGCCAGAGGAATTTAAACACCGGTACGCATCAGGTATGTAACAGGTGCTCGGGCAGTTAAAGTACCGGTGTGGGTGAGGTGCTTACACTACAGCGTGAGGAGGGTAGCGTGTTGAGCGCCGGGGTTTGTATAACTACAACGTTGGTAGAGCAGGTGGGAGGCACACTGCCGCCCCGGCCTAACTCTCCATCATGACAATATCAGACATGAAGGAAAATGAACTTGTGGATCCACGATGTCTCATGTTTACCATCAAACTGGGATGAGGTGTTTATAGTGGCAGCCAGCAGGTGACGTGTTCCTGGCTGTAGCTACAGCAGCCAGCAGGTGACGTGTTCCTGGCTGTAGCAGGAGCAGGTGACGTGTTGCTGGGTGTAGCAGGAGCAGGTGACGTGTTGCTGGGTGTAGCAGGAGCAGGTGACGTGTTCCTGGGTGTAGCAGGAGCAGGAGCAGGTGACGTGTTGCTGGGTGTAGCAGGAGCAAGTGACGTGTTGCTGGGTGTAGCAGCAGGAGCAGCCAGCAGGTGACGTGTTGCTGGGTGTAGTAGCAGGAGCAGGAGCAGGTGACGTGTTCCTGGGTGTAGCAGGAGCAGCAGGAGCAGGTGACGTGTTGCTGGGTGTAGCAGGAGCAGCAGGAGCAGGTGACGTGTTGCTGGGTGTAGCAGGAGCAGGAGCAGGTGACGTGTTGCTGGGTGTAGCAGGAGCAGGTGACGTGTTCCTGGGTGTAGCAGGAGGAGCAGGTGACGTGTTGCTGGGTGTAGCAGGAGCAGGAGCAGGTGACGTGTTGCTGGGTGTAGCAGGAGGAGCAGGTGACGTGTTGCTGGGTGTAGCAGGAGCAGGAGCAGGTGACGTGTTGCTGGGTATAGCAGGAGGAGCAGGTGACGTGCGTAGGAGGCTGGTGTTGCCGGGTTGAGGTAGGTGGTCATGTTGCTCCGTGGTCTGACCTATGACCGAACCTCACACCACACCCAGCCAACCTGGCGGAGCCTCTGCCACCACACGTACGTCCCGTAGTACTGACAACACTGTAGGAAGGAGGGTGTGGGAGGAAGAGAGGGGAAGGTGTGGGAGGAGGAGAGAGGGGAAGGGGAAGGTGTGGGAGGAGGAGAGCGGGGAAGGGGATGGTGTGTGAGGGGAAGGGGGAAGGTGTGGGAGGAGGAGAGAGGGGAAGGGGATGGTGTGTGAGGGGAAGGGGGAAGGTGTGGGAGGAGGAGAGAGGGGAAGGGGATGGTGTGTGAGGGGAAGGGGGGAAGGTGTGGGAGGAGGAGAGAGGGGAAGGGGATGGTGTGTGAGGGGAAGGTGTGGGAGAGAGGGGAAGGGGATGGTGTGTGAGGGGAAGGTGTGGGAGAGAGGGGAAGGGGATGGTGTGTGAGGGGAAGGGGGGGGGGAGGGTGTGTGCTGGGGAGATCATGATGATGAAGCGGCCAGCTAGGCTGGGGGGGGGGGGCCTTCCTCTGGCAGCCTGGATCACGTTTATCCTGGGCTCATCATGATGGCCGGGGATCGAACCCCGCCAACCCTGCTGTCATACAGGCCCTGGGCTGGGGCCCGCCACGGTGGAGGTGCTCCTCACATGCATGGTGAGGGTGTATGTGGTCTTACAATAATATTCAACACCTGCAGAAGGTGTTACACATGTTGAGGGTGGGTCATCCAGCTGTTCTACATGCGGGGTTGAGGGTGGGTCATCCAGCTGTTCTACATGCGGGGTTGAGGGTGGGTCATCCAGCTGTTCTACATGCGGGGTTGAGGGTGGGTCATCCAGCTGTTCTACATGCAGGGTTGAGGGTGGGTCATCCAGCTGTTCTACATGCGGGGTTGAGGGTGGGTCATCCAGCTGTTCTACATGCAGGGTTGAGGGTGGGTCATCCAGCTGTTCTACATGCGGGGTTGAGGGTGGGTCATCCAGCTGTTCTACATGCAGGGTTGAGGGTGGGTCATCCAGCTGTTCTACATGCAGGGTTGAGGGTGGGTCATCCAGCTGTTCTACATGCGGGGTTGAGGGTGGGTCATCCAGCTGTTCTACATGCAGGGTTGAGGGTGGGTCATCCAGCTGTTCTACATGCGGGGTTGAGGGTGGGTCATCCAGCTGTTCTACATGCAGGGTTGAGGGTGGGTCATCCAGCTGTTCTACGTGCGGGGTTGAGGGTGGGTCATCCAGGTGTTCTACATGCGGGGTTGAGGGTGGATCATCCAGTTGTTCTACATGCGGGGTTGAGGGTGGGTCATCCAGCTGTTCTACGTGCGGGGTTGAGGGTGGGTCATCCAGCTGTTCTACATGCGGGGTTGAGGGTGGGTCATCCAGCTGTTCTACATGCGGGGTTGAGGGTGGATCATCCAGCTGTTCTACATGCGGGGTTGAGGGTGGGTCATCCAGCTGTTCTACATGCAGGGTTGAGGGTGGATCATCCAGCTGTTCTACATGCGGGGTTGAGGGTGGGTCATCCAGCTGTTCTACATGCGGGGTTGAGGGTGGGTCATCCAGCTGTTCTACATGCGGGGTTGAGGGTGGGTCATCCAGCTGTTCTACATGCAGGGTTGAGGGTGGGTCATCTAGCTGTTCTACATGCGGGGTTGAGGGTGGGTCATCCAGCTGTTCTACATGCAGGGTTGAGGGTGGATCATCCAGCTGTTCTACATGCAGGGTTGAGGGTGGGTCATCCAGCTGTTCTACATGCAGGGTTGAGGGTGGGTCATCCAGCTGTTCTACATGCGGGGTTGAGGGTGGGTCATCCAGCTGTTCTACATGCAGGGTTGAGGGTGGGTCATCCAGCTGTTCTACATGCGGGGTTGAGGGTGGATCATCCAGCTGTTCTACATGCGGGGTTGAGGGTGGGTCATCCAGCTGTTCTACATGCGGGGTTGAGGGTGGATCATCCAGCTGTTCTACATGCGGGGTTGAGGGTGGGTCATCCAGCTGTTCTACATGCAGGGTTGAGGGTGGGTCATCCCACACACTCCTCCCTGCCATGCCTCCTCCTCAACCCCTCACTGTACTGTTATGGTGGAGGTTACACCAGGTGACACACAGAGTGGGTGTATCTGTAAGTTATGGTGGAGGTTACACCAGGTGACACACAGAGTGGGTGTATCTGTAAGTTATGGTGGGGTTACACCAGGTGACACACAGAGTGGGTGTATCTGTAAGTTATGGTGGGGTTACACCAGGTGACACACAGAGTGGGTGTATCTGTAAGTTATGGTGGGGTTACACCAGGTGACACACAGAGTGGGTGTATCTGTAAGTTATGGTGGGGTTACACCAGGTGCCACACAGAGTGGGTGTAGATATTCACGTAGTGTGTTAGGATGTGTGCCACATTGTTAGTGTGGATGTCCGGAGCCTTACATTATGTGGACGACCTGAGAGCCACATGACTGGTTATGTTGTTAACAATGTGGTAACCATATTAACATCACATTCACTATGTATGTGATCACGTACATGTGTGTGTGTGTGTACCCATGTGTCACTCTGTGTAGATATTAAATGGAAGAAGGTTATTGGCTTGACCTCAGCCTGCAGGAAAGTGTGTAGTTAGAGAATGCTTGGCAGCCCATTGGCCTGGTTGGGTCATTAATGTCTTGATGAAGAGGTGTGACGTAGACCATGGTTATGGTGCCTCCATGGTGACCTTACTTGGTCATTATCAACCATCAGGTTATGATGATCTCTCATGCTAACGTCACTACACTGTCATTAGTAACACGAGTCAGGGCGGGGCAGCGAGGGGTCGGCTACGTATGGGTTCGAATCCAGGAGTTGGGAGTCGGCTCATACCCAGACCCTACCAGGGCTGCTCCATGATGGCTACATGCCCCAGGTACTGTGTGTGTGTGTGTGTGTGTGTGTGTGTGTGTGTGTGTGTGTGTAGAGACGTGGTGTATATATACACCCGGTAAGGAGCCGGGGCAAGACAAGTGCTGGTGACACAGATGAAGGAAAACACTGAAGCCCTTGTGGTTGCTGGTGATGACGTCACTGTGGGACGAAGACCCGGTACGGCCGGGGGGGGGGGGGGGGGGGGTGAGGGAGGGCCGGGGGGGGTGAGGGAGGGCCGGGGGGGGGGGAGGGAGGGCCGGGGGGGGGGGGTGAGGGAGGGCCGGGGGTCTGCTGCTGACGTATGACCAGCCCCTGTGACCCCCCCCCCCCCGGCCAGGCAGGTGAAGAACAGTGTTCATATGACTACGTTAATCATAATTATTATTCTGATAATGAATGAATGGTAAGGTCATAAAGGTGTCATAAGGTCATAAAAGGTCATAAGGTCGTAAAAGGTCATAAGGTCATAAAAGGTCATAAGGTCATCAAAGTTTGATGATTCAAACGTGGTTGATAAAGATCATTCATAGTAAGTAAGACGTGTGATGCTGTGTACATGGTGTGGACCACCACCAGCTTGCTGTATGTGGCCGGCCTGCAACACCAGCAGCTTGTGTGTCCTGCAACACCAACAGCTTGTGTGTCCTGCAACACCAGTAGCTTGCTGTATGTGGCCTGCAACACCAGTAGCTTGCTGTATGTGGCCTGCAACACCAACAGCTTGTGTGTCCTGCAACACCAGTAGCTTGCTGTATGTGGCCTGCAACACCAGTAGCTTGCTGTATGTGGCCTGCAACACCAGTAGCTTGCTGTATGTGGCCTGCAACACCAGTAGCTTGCTGTATGTGGCCTGCAACACCAGTAGCTTGCTGTAATGTGGCCTGCAACACCAGTAGCTTGCTGTAATGTGGCCTGCAACACCAGTAGCTTGCTGTATGTGCCTGCAACACCAGTAGCTTGCTGTATGTGCCTGCAACACCAGTAGCTTGCTGTATGTGGCCTGCAACACCAGTAGCTTGCTGTATGTGGCCTGCAACACCAGTAGCTTGCTGTATGTGGCCTGCAACACCACAGCTTGTGTGTCCTGCAACACCAGTAGCTTGCTGTATGTGGCCTGCAACACCAGCAGCTTGTGTGTCCTGCAACACCAGTAGCTTGCTGTATGTGGCCTGCAACACCAGCAGCTTGTGTGTCCTGCAACACCAGTAGCTTGCTGTATGTGGCCTGCAACACCAGTAGCTTGCTGTATGTGGCCTGCAACACCAGCAGCTTGTGTGTCCTGCAACACCAGTAGCTTGCTGTATGTGGCCTGCAACACCAGTAGCTTGCTGTAATGTGGCCTGCAACACCAGTAGCTTGCTGTATGTGGCCTGCAACACCAGTAGCTTGCTGTATGTGGCCTGCAACACCAGTAGCTTGCTGTATGTGGCCTGCAACACCAGTAGCTTGCTGTATGTGGCCTGCAACACCAGTAGCTTGCTGTATGTGGCCTGCAACACCAGCAGCTTGTGTGTCCTGCAACACCAGTAGCTTGCTGTATGTGGCCTGCAACACCAGTAGCTTGCTGTATGTGGCCTGCAACACCAGTAGCTTGCTGTATGTGGCCTGCAACACCAGCAGCTTGTGTGTCCTGCAACACCAGTAGCTTGCTGTATGTGGCCTGCAACACCAGCAGCTTGTGTGTCCTGCAACACCAGTAGCTTGCTGTATGTGGCCTGCAACACCAGCAGCTTGTGTGTCCTGCAACACCAGTAGCTTGCTGTATGTGGCCTGCAACACCAGCAGCTTGTGTGTCCTGCAACACCAGTAGCTTGCTGTATGTGGCCTGCAACACCAGCAGCTTGTGTGTCCTGCAACACCAGTAGCTTGCTGTATGTGGCCTGCAACACCAGCAGCTTGTGTGTCCTGCAACACCAGTAGCTTGCTGTATGTGGCCTGCAACACCAGTAGCTTGCTGTATGTGGCCTGCAACACCAGCAGCTTGTGTGTCCTGCAACACCAGTAGCTTGCTGTATGTGGCCTGCAACACCAGTAGCTTGCTGTATGTGGCCTGCAACACCAGCAGCTTGTGTGTCCTGCAACACCAGTAGCTTGCTGTATGTGGCCTGCAACACCAGTAGCTTGCTGTATGTGGCCTGCAACACCAGTAGCTTGCTGTATGTGGCCTGCAACACCAGCAGCTTGTGTGTCCTGCAACACCAGTAGCTTGCTGTATGTGGCCTGCAACACCAGTAGCTTGCTGTATGTGGCCTGCAACACCAGCAGCTTGTGTGTCCTGCAACACCAGTAGCTTGCTGTATGTGGCCTGCAACACCAGCAGCTTGTGTGTCCTGCAACACCAGTAGCTTGCTGTATGTGGCCTGCAACACCAGCAGCTTGTGTGTCCTGCAACACCAGTAGCTTGCTGTATGTGGCCTGCAACACCAACACTTGTGTGTCCTGCAACACCAGTAGCTTGCTGTATGTGGCCTGCAACACCAGCAGCTTGTGTGTCCTGCAACACCAGTAGCTTGCTGTATGTGGCCTGCAACACCAGTAGCTTGCTGTATGTGGCCTGCAACACCAGCAGCTTGTGTGTCCTGCAACACCAGTAGCTTGCTGTATGTGGCCTGCAACACCAGTAGCTTGCTGTATGTGGCCTGCAACACCAGTAGCTTGCTGTATGTGGCCTGCAACACCAGCAGCTTGTGTGTCCTGCAACACCAGTAGCTTGCTGTATGTGGCCTGCAACACCAGTAGCTTGCTGTATGTGGCCTGCAACACCAGTAGCTTGCTGTATGTGGCCTGCAACACCAGCAGCTTGTGTGTCCTGCAACACCAGTAGCTTGCTGTATGTGGCCTGCAACACCAGTAGCTTGCTGTATGTGGCCTGCAACACCAGTAGCTTGCTGTATGTGGCCTGCAACACCAGCAGCTTGTGTGTCCTGCAACACCAGTAGCTTGCTGTATGTGGCCTGCAACACCAGCAGCTTGTGTGTCCTGCAACACCAGTAGCTTGCTGTATGTGGCCTGCAACACCAGCAGCTTGTGTGTCCTGCAACACCAGTAGCTTGCTGTATGTGGCCTGCAACACCAGCAGCTTGTGTGTCCTGCAACACCAGTAGCTTGCTGTATGTGGCCTGCAACACCAGCAGCTTGTGTGTCCTGCAACACCAGTAGCTTGCTGTATGTGGCCTGCAACACCAGTAGCTTGCTGTATGTGGCCTGCAACACCAGCAGCTTGTGTGTCCTGCAACACCAGTAGCTTGCTGTATGTGGCCTGCAACACCAGTAGCTTGCTGTATGTGGCCTGCAACACCAGCAGCTTGTGTGTCCTGCAACACCAGTAGCTTGCTGTATGTGGCCTGCAACACCAGCAGCTTGTGTGTCCTGCAACACCAGTAGCTTGCTGTATGTGGCCTGCAACACCAGTAGCTTGCTGTATGTGGCCTGCAACACCAGCAGCTTGCTGTATGTGGCCTGCAACACCAGCAGCTTGTGTGTCCTGCAACACCAGTAGCTTGCTGTATGTGGCCTGCAACACCAGTAGCTTGCTGTATGTGGCCTGCAACACCAGTAGCTTGCTGTATGTGGCCTGCAACACCAGTAGCTTGCTGTATGTGGCCTGCAACACCAGTAGCTTGCTGTATGTGGCCTGCAACACCAGTAGCTTGCTGTATGTGGCCTGCAACACCAGTAGCTTGCTGTATGTGGCCTGCAACACCAGTAGCTTGCTGTATGTGGCCTGCAACACCAGTAGCTTGCTGTATGTGGCCTGCAACACCAGCAGCTTGTGTGTCCTGCAACACCAGTAGCTTGCTGTATGTGGCCTGCAACACCAGCAGCTTGTGTGTCCTGCAACACCAGTAGCTTGCTGTATGTGGCCTGCAACACCAGTAGCTTGCTGTATGTGGCCTGCAACACCAGTAGCTTGCTGTATGTGGCCTGCAACACCAGTAGCTTGCTGTATGTGGCCTGCAACACCAGTAGCTTGCTGTATGTGGCCTGCAACACCAGTAGCTTGCTGTATGTGGCCTGCAACACCAGTAGCTTGTGTGTCCTGCAACACCAGTAGCTTGCTGTATGTGGCCTGCAACACCAGTAGCTTGCTGTATGTGGCCTGCAACACCAGTAGCTTGCTGTATGTGGCCTGCAACACCAGCAGCTTGTGTGTCCTGCAACACCAGTAGCTTGCTGTATGTGGCCTGCAACACCAGTAGCTTGCTGTATGTGGCCTGCAACACCAGTAGCTTGCTGTATGTGGCCTGCAACACCAGTAGCTTGCTGTATGTGGCCTGCAACACCAGCAGCTTGTGTGTCCTGCAACACCAGTAGCTTGCTGTATGTGGCCTGCAACACCAGCAGCTTGTGTGTCCTGCAACACCAGTAGCTTGCTGTATGTGGCCTGCAACACCAGTAGCTTGCTGTATGTGGCCTGCAACACCAGTAGCTTGCTGTATGTGGCCTGCAACACCAGTAGCTTGCTGTATGTGGCCTGCAACACCAGCAGCTTGTGTGTCCTGCAACACCAGTAGCTTGCTGTATGTGGCCTGCAACACCAGTAGCTTGCTGTATGTGGCCTGCAACACCAACACTTGTGTGTCCTGCAACACCAGTAGCTTGCTGTATGTGGCCTGCAACACCAGTAGCTTGCTGTATGTGGCCTGCAACACCAGTAGCTTGCTGTATGTGGCCTGCAACACCAGTAGCTTGCTGTATGTGGCCTGCAACACCAACACTTGTGTGTCCTGCAACACCAGTAGCTTGCTGTATGTGGCCTGCAACACCAGCAGCTTGTGTGTCCTGCAACACCAGTAGCTTGCTGTATGTGGCCTGCAACACCAGTAGCTTGCTGTATGTGGCCTGCAACACCAGTAGCTTGCTGTATGTGGCCTGCAACACCAGTAGCTTGCTGTATGTGGCCTGCAACACCAGTAGCTTGCTGTATGTGGCCTGCAACACCAGTAGCTTGCTGTATGTGGCCTGCAACACCAGTAGCTTGCTGTATGTGGCCTGCAACACCAGCAGCTTGTGTGTCCTGCAACACCAGTAGCTTGCTGTATGTGGCCTGCAACACCAGTAGCTTGCTGTATGTGGCCTGCAACACCAGTAGCTTGCTGTATGTGGCCTGCAACACCAGTAGCTTGCTGTATGTGGCCTGCAACACCAGTAGCTTGCTGTATGTGGCCTGCAACACCAGTAGCTTGCTGTATGTGGCCTGCAACACCAGCAGCTTGTGTGTCCTGCAACACCAGTAGCTTGCTGTATGTGGCCTGCAACACCAGTAGCTTGCTGTATGTGGCCTGCAACACCAGTAGCTTGCTGTATGTGGCCTGCAACACCAGTAGCTTGCTGTATGTGGCCTGCAACACCAGTAGCTTGCTGTATGTGGCCTGCAACACCAGTAGCTTGCTGTATGTGGCCTGCAACACCAGCAGCTTGCTGTATGTGGCCTGCAACACCAGTAGCTTGCTGTATGTGGCCTGCAACACCAGTAGCTTGCTGTATGTGGCCTGCAACACCAGCAGCTTGTGTGTCCTGCAACACCAGTAGCTTGCTGTATGTGGCCTGCAACACCAGCAGCTTGTGTGTCCTGCAACACCAGTAGCTTGCTGTATGTGGCCTGCAACACCAGTAGCTTGCTGTATGTGGCCTGCAACACCAGCAGCTTGTGTGTCCTGCAACACCAGTAGCTTGCTGTATGTGGCCTGCAACACCAGTAGCTTGCTGTATGTGGCCTGCAACACCAGTAGCTTGCTGTATGTGGCCTGCAACACCAGCAGCTTGTGTGTCCTGCAACACCAGTAGCTTGCTGTATGTGGCCTGCAACACCAGTAGCTTGCTGTATGTGGCCTGCAACACCAGCAGCTTGTGTGTCCTGCAACACCAGTAGCTTGCTGTATGTGGCCTGCAACACCAGTAGCTTGCTGTATGTGGCCTGCAACACCAGTAGCTTGCTGTATGTGGCCTGCAACACCAGCAGCTTGTGTGTCCTGCAACACCAGTAGCTTGCTGTATGTGGCCTGCAACACCAGTAGCTTGCTGTATGTGGCCTGCAACACCAGTAGCTTGCTGTATGTGGCCTGCAACACCAGTAGCTTGCTGTATGTGGCCTGCAACACCAGTAGCTTGCTGTATGTGGCCTGCAACACCAGTAGCTTGCTGTATGTGGCCTGCAACACCAGTAGCTTGCTGTATGTGGCCTGCAACACCAGTAGCTTGCTGTATGTGGCCTGCAACACCAGTAGCTTGCTGTATGTGGCCTGCAACACCAGTAGCTTGCTGTATGTGGCCTGCAACACCAGTAGCTTGCTGTATGTGGCCTGCAACACCAGTAGCTTGCTGTATGTGGCCTGCAACACCAGTAGCTTGCTGTATGTGGCCTGCAACACCAGTAGCTTGCTGTATGTGGCCTGCAACACCAGTAGCTTGCTGTATGTGGCCTGCAACACCAGTAGCTTGCTGTATGTGGCCTGCAACACCAGTAGCTTGCTGTATGTGGCCTGCAACACCAGTAGCTTGCTGTATGTGGCCTGCAACACCAGTAGCTTGCTGTATGTGGCCTGCAACACCAGTAGCTTGCTGTATGTGGCCTGCAACACCAGTAGCTTGCTGTATGTGGCCTGCAACACCAGTAGCTTGCTGTATGTGGCCTGCAACACCAGTAGCTTGCTGTATGTGGCCTGCAACACCAGTAGCTTGCTGTATGTGGCCTGCAACACCAGTAGCTTGCTGTATGTGGCCTGCAACACCAGTAGCTTGCTGTATGTGGCCTGCAACACCAGTAGCTTGCTGTATGTGGCCTGCAACACCAGTAGCTTGCTGTATGTGGCCTGCAACACCAGTAGCTTGCTGTATGTGGCCTGCAACACCAGTAGCTTGCTGTATGTGGCCTGCAACACCAGTAGCTTGCTGTATGTGGCCTGCAACACCAGTAGCTTGCTGTATGTGGCCTGCAACACCAGTAGCTTGCTGTATGTGGCCTGCAACACCAGTAGCTTGCTGTATGTGGCCTGCAACACCAGTAGCTTGCTGTATGTGGCCTGCAACACCAGCAGCTTGTGTGTCCTGCAACACCAGTAGCTTGCTGTATGTGGCCTGCAACACCAGTAGCTTGCTGTATGTGGCCTGCAACACCAGTAGCTTGCTGTATGTGGCCTGCAACACCAGTAGCTTGCTGTATGTGGCCTGCAACACCAGTAGCTTGCTGTATGTGGCCTGCAACACCAGTAGCTTGCTGTATGTGGCCTGCAACACCAGTAGCTTGCTGTATGTGGCCTGCAACACCAGTAGCTTGCTGTATGTGGCCTGCAACACCAGTAGCTTGCTGTATGTGGCCTGCAACACCAGTAGCTTGCTGTATGTGGCCTGCAACACCAGTAGCTTGCTGTATGTGGCCTGCAACACCAGTAGCTTGCTGTATGTGGCCTGCAACACCAGTAGCTTGCTGTATGTGGCCTGCAACACCAGTAGCTTGCTGTATGTGGCCTGCAACACCAGCAGCTTGTGTGTCCTGCAACACCAGTAGCTTGCTGTATGTGGCCTGCAACACCAGTAGCTTGCTGTATGTGGCCTGCAACACCAGCAGCTTGTGTGTCCTGCAACACCAGTAGCTTGCTGTATGTGGCCTGCAACACCAGTAGCTTGCTGTATGTGGCCTGCAACACCAGTAGCTTGCTGTATGTGGCCTGCAACACCAGTAGCTTGCTGTATGTGGCCTGCAACACCAGCAGCTTGTGTGTCCTGCAACACCAGTAGCTTGCTGTATGTGGCCTGCAACACCAGTAGCTTGCTGTATGTGGCCTGCAACACCAGTAGCTTGCTGTATGTGGCCTGCAACACCAGTAGCTTGCTGTATGTGGCCTGCAACACCAGTAGCTTGCTGTATGTGGCCTGCAACACCAGTAGCTTGCTGTATGTGGCCTGCAACACCAGTAGCTTGCTGTATGTGGCCTGCAACACCAGTAGCTTGCTGTATGTGGCCTGCAACACCAGTAGCTTGCTGTATGTGGCCTGCAACACCAGTAGCTTGCTGTATGTGGCCTGCAACACCAGTAGCTTGCTGTATGTGGCCTGCAACACCAGTAGCTTGCTGTATGTGGCCTGCAACACCAGTAGCTTGCTGTATGTGGCCTGCAACACCAGTAGCTTGCTGTATGTGGCCTGCAACACCAGTAGCTTGCTGTATGTGGCCTGCAACACCAGTAGCTTGCTGTATGTGGCCTGCAACACCAGTAGCTTGCTGTATGTGGCCTGCAACACCAGTAGCTTGCTGTATGTGGCCTGCAACACCAGCAGCTTGTGTGTCCTGCAACACCAGTAGCTTGCTGTATGTGGCCTGCAACACCAGTAGCTTGCTGTATGTGGCCTGCAACACCAGCAGCTTGTGTGTCCTGCAACACCAGTAGCTTGCTGTATGTGGCCTGCAACACCAGTAGCTTGCTGTATGTGGCCTGCAACACCAGTAGCTTGCTGTATGTGGCCTGCAACACCAGTAGCTTGCTGTATGTGGCCTGCAACACCAGTAGCTTGCTGTATGTGGCCTGCAACACCAGTAGCTTGCTGTATGTGGCCTGCAACACCAGTAGCTTGCTGTAATGTGGCCTGCAACACCAGTAGCTTGCTGTATGTGGCCTGCAACACCAGTAGCTTGCTGTATGTGGCCTGCAACACCAGTAGCTTGCTGTATGTGGCCTGCAACACCAGTAGCTTGCTGTATGTGGCCTGCAACACCAGCAGCTTGTGTGTCCTGCAACACCAGTAGCTTGCTGTATGTGGCCTGCAACACCAGTAGCTTGCTGTATGTGGCCTGCAACACCAGTAGCTTGCTGTATGTGGCCTGCAACACCAGTAGCTTGCTGTATGTGGCCTGCAACACCAGTAGCTTGCTGTATGTGGCCTGCAACACCAGTAGCTTGCTGTATGTGGCCTGCAACACCAGCAGCTTGTGTGTCCTGCAACACCAGTAGCTTGCTGTAATGTGGTGAAGCTTGGGTAAATATTGTGAAGTTTGGGTGAATATTGTGGTGAAGCTTGGGCAAATATTGTGGTGAAGCTTGGGTAATATTGTGGTGAAGCTTGGGTAATATTGTGGTGAAGCTTGGGTAATATTGTGGTGAAGCTTGGGTAATATTGTGGTGAAGCTTGGGTAAATATTGTGGTGAAGCTTGGGTAATATTGTGGTGAAGCTTGGGCAAATATTGTGGTGAAGCTTGGGTAAATATTGTGGTGAAGCTTGGGTAAATATTGTGGTGAAGCTTGGGTAAATATTGTGAAGTTTGGGTGAATATTGTGGTGAAGCTTGGGTGAATATTGTGGTGAAGCTTGGGTAAATATTGTGAAGTTTGGGTGAATATTGTGGTGAAGTTTGGTGAATATTGTGGTGAAGCTTGGGTAATATTGTGGTGAAGCTTGGGTAATATTGTGGTGAAGCTTGGGTAATATTGTGGTGAAGCTTGGGCAAATATTGTGGTGAAGCTTGGGTGAATATTGTGGTGAAGCTTGGGTAAATATTGTGAAGTTTGGGTGAATATTGTGGTGAAGCTTGGGTAAATATTGTGGTGAAGCTTGGGTAAATATTGTGGTGAAGCTTGGGTAAATATTGTGGTGAAGCTTGGGTAAATATTGTGGTGAAGTTTGGGTGAATATTGTGGTGAAGCTTGGGTAAATATTGTGAAGTTTGGGTGAATATTGTGGTGAAGCTTGGGTAAATATTGTGAAGTTTGGGTGAATATTGTGGTGAAGCTTGGGTAAATATTGTGGTGAAGCTTGGGTAAATATTGTGGTGAAGCTTGGGTAAATATTGTGGTGAAGCTTGGGTAAATATTGTGGTGAAGCTTGGGTAAATATTGTGAAGTTTGGGTAAATATTGTGGTGAAGCTTGGGTAATATTGTGGTGAAGCTTGGGTAATATTGTGGTGAAGCTTGGGTAATATTGTGGTGAAGCTTGGGTAATATTGTGGTGAAGCTTGGGTAATATTGTGGTGAAGCTTGGGTAAATATTGTGGTGAAGCTTGGGTAAATATTGTGGTGAAGCTTGGGTAAATATTGTGGTGAAGCTTGGGTAAATATTGTGGTGAAGCTTGGTAAATATTGTGAAGTTTGGGTGAATATTGTGGTGAAGCTTGGTAAATATTGTGAAGTTTGGGTGAATATTGTGGTGAAGCTTGGGTAATATTGTGGTGAAGCTTGGGTAATATTGTGGTGAAGCTTGGGTAATATTGTGGTGAAGCTTGGGTAATATTGTGGTGAAGCTTGGGTAATATTGTGGTGAAGCTTGGGTAAATATTGTGGTGAAGCTTGGGTAAATATTGTGGTGAAGCTTGGGTAAATATTGTGGTGAAGCTTGGGTAAATATTGTGGTGAAGTTTGGGTAAATATTGTGGTGAAGCTTTGGGTAAATATTGTGGTGAAGCTTGGGTAAATATTGTGGTGAAGTTTGGGTAAATATTGTGGTGAAGCTTGGGTAAATATTGTGGTGAAGCTTGGGTAAATATTGTGGTGAAGCTTGGGTAAATATTGTGTGAAGCTTGGGTAAATATTGTGGTGAAGCTTGGGTAAATATTGTGAAGCTTGGGTAAATATTGTTGGAAGCTTGGGTAAATATGTGGTGAAGCTTGGGTAAATATTGTGGTGAAGCTTGGGTAAATATTGTGGTGAAGCTTGGGTAAATATTGTGGTGAAGCTTTGGGTAAATATTGTGGTGAAGCTTGGGTAAATATTGTGGTGAAGCTTGGGTAAATATTGTGGTGAAGCTTGGGTAAATATTGTGATGAAGTTTGGGTAAATATTGTGGTGAAGCTTGGGTAAATATTGTGGTGAAGCTTGGGTAAATATTGTGGTGAAGTTTGGGTAAATATTGTGGTGAAGCTTGGGTGAATATTGTGGTGAAGTTTGGGTAAATATTGTGGTGAAGCTTGGGTAAATATTGTGGTGAAGCTTGGGTAATATTGTGGTGAAGCTTGGGTAAATATTGTGGTGAAGCTTGGGTAAATATTGTGGTGAAGCTTGGGTAAATATTGTGGTGAAGCTTGGGTAAATATTGTGGTGAAGCCTGGGTAAAATTGTGAAGTTTGGGTAAATATTGTGATGAAGCTTGGGTAAATATTGTGAAGTTTGGGTGAATATTGTGGTAAAGCTTGGGTAAATATTGTGGTGAAGCTTGGGTAAATATTGTGGTGAAGCTTGGGTAAATATTGTGGTGAAGCTTGGGTAAATATTGTGGTGAAGCTTGGGTAAATATTGTGAAGCTTGGGTAAATATTGTGGTGAAGCTTGGGTGAATATTGTGGTGAAGTTGGGTAATATTGTGTGAAGTTTGGGTGAATATTGTGGTGAAGCTTGGGTAAATATTGTGGTGAAGCTTGGGTAATATTGTGGTGAAGCTTGGGTAAATATTGTGGTGAAGCTTGGGTAAATATTGTGGTGAAGCTTGGGTAAATATTGTGAAGTTTGGGTGAATATTGTGGTGAAGCTTGGGTGAATATTGTGGTGAAGCTTGGGTAAATATTGTGAAGTTTGGGTGAATATTGTGGTGAAGCTTGGGTAAATATTGTGAAGTTTGGGTGAATATTGTGGTGAAGCTTGGGTAAATATTGTGAAGTTTGGGTGAATATTGTGGTGAAGCTTGGTAAATATTGTGAAGTTTGGGGTGACGTGGTGCACACCACTTCTTACGTCCAACCAGTCACAAGCGCAACCATTGATCACTGTTATCTTCACGTCAGTTTCCAAACCATCGTAGGATAACCACACGTATACCACGTGACTTCACTTGTGCTGGTAACCTTTCATGTGCAACTTTATCAAATGATTGGTTAACATCTGAATACATAACACGTCCATCATCTGGTTAACATCTGAATACATAACACGTCCATCATCTGGTTAACATCTGAATACATAACACGTCCATCATCTGGTTAGCTTCCATCATACTTGTTTATTGTGTCATCAGAAATCAAGATTTATCAACCAGGAACGATTTTGTGGATAACCATGTTGAGAATAATATGTTGATGGTTACCTCACATGTGGTCACTTGTACCGCACATCTGCTGGTGGTCACTTGTACTGCACATCTGCTGGTGGTCACTTGTACTGCACATCTGCTGGTGGTCACTTGTACTGCACATCTGCTGGTGGTCACTTGTACTGCACATCTGCTGTTGGTCACTTGTACTGCACATCTGCTCGTGGTCACTTGTACTACACATCTGCTGGTGGTCACTTGTACTGCACATCTGCTGTTGGTCACTTGTACTGCAATCTGATAATTGATCCAAGTCTGATCCTAGTGTTTGGTGTAACCCTGGGGTCTGTGCTGGTGGGAGTCCTATCGACTCATCCTTGTATTATTTTCTTGCGAAGATTATCTTTAATATCAACAAAAATGGAGTTGATTTTATCGTTACCAAATATTTTTTTCCCCATCGTACGAGATTAACACAGGCTTTAACGAAGAGCAAGACACCACCGCCCGCTGGATTTTCCATATCACAGTTAAGACAGAAGTTGCCGAGCCGTCAAGGCAATATCTAATATCTAACCAAGATTTAGAAATGCCAGTTATATCGTCATTTTCTTCCATGACGCACGTCTCCCACCCACAAGGTCTGGTACGAACGTTCCGCGTGCACCAACATTTGATCTTCTCATATTTGAGTGACTGTTTACATGACTGATGTGGGTGTGTGTAGTGTGGACACAACACACCGCTACCTCACCTGTCCTGCCCTGGTCCTGCCCCCACCTGGGAAGGTACCTAAAGCTGCCGTACATAGTTTGACCTTTCCCATACCTGCCTGGTACCCAAGCTGCCCTACCTGATCTGTCCTGGTATTGCCCCTCACTGCCTTGTTCCCTGCATCCACCTGTGCGGTGACCCCTACTACGCGGGAAGTGACCGGCAGCTGCGCCTCGTTCCTTACGTACCTGCACTTCCTGTCTGACCTCCAGATGACCTGCCCTCGCTATGTTGCCGATCACCTCCGACCCGTCTGTCTGTTGTCTCACGTGTGTTACCCTGACACACGAGCATCATGCGTCATACCACTGTCATCTGTCTGTCTCAGTCCTGACTCATCCCAGCTACAACCCTCCCTGCTGACGTTGCCACTGCTACCGTCAATACATGGTCGCCATCCCTGGTGGAGGTAGCTTGCTGCCGGGGTAAAACCCTGCCAGTGTGTGATGCCTGGCACCAGGTTGGCCTCCAGCACATCACGACCCACTCCGTGTATAAACGTTTCCCGGGTCAGTCCGACCCAGAGCCCCTGACCCTGTGCACGGAGGGAGATACCTCACACCAAGCTCACTCACAACCCATACTGAGACGTGTTGTAGCCGTCGTCAACCTCACTGTGGGGGAAATTGATGAGAAACTTTGTGAGAAAATAACAGCAAGACTGGTTAATAGTCCCCCCTCCCCGCCCCGCCCCGCCCCGCCCCGCCACTAGAGGTAGAGGTAACATTGTATGATCAATTGGAAGGACTTTGTTATGAGCAGGTGTCTGTCCTTGTAGGAGATGTTAACACACCAGGATCTGGTAGAGGAAGGTTCCTGTAGCCCAGGACCTGGACTCTACCTAGATGTCCTGGTTGGTGACCTAAATCCAACGACACTTGAAACGTACGGAACGAAACTATATTTTTAGTTATAACAACAAATGAGGAGGTTGTTGATCATGCTGAAGTTAGAGAAACGTTTGGGACAAGTGATCAACCACAGATTACTTTTGAGGTCGCTTTCCGTCAACATGACGGCTGCGATTTGAAACATGCAAATATGAATGATCTTTGTATTAGTGTTGCCAGGTGAAGCTGAGGGTGACGTGGTGCATGAAAATGACATGAACGTATCCTGGCACATGTCCAGTATAACCTTCACAACAAGCGAGGAAAGGTTGGTGTTCATGTGTAGTAGAGGGTCTGGTGTATAACCAGGCCCAGGTGGTGAACGAGAAAGTGTCACTTGTGTAACGAAGTAGATCACAGGAAACACAGAGGCCCAGGGAACCATCATGTTGACGTACGATATATAAATGTGCATAGGGGGAAAGTGAGGGTTAGACCACAGAGTAAACGACTGTAGGAAGCGAATAGTAATAAAAACAGGAAAAAAAAGAAAAATCTGACAAGTTTTACTATTACGTGAAGATGAAGTGAGTCACCACCGGGTCAGTTGGTGGCATTCATGACGGCACACGGTGGCCTGGCTCAGGACGAGGACCTTGTGGCAGATATATATGAAATGACATTGATACCATGCAACACAACCCACGTCCCGGACACACACGTCCAGTGACGAGAGCAGAGGACGTTCTTCTCCGTCGTGGAGGCGGGGCGTGGACGGTGCTGGCCAACGTCCCAGCCATGTGAGGGGAGGCAGCTAACCCCTGTGGTGCCAGATGACCCCGTGCAGCACAGTGAGACAGAGGACCTCGTGCAGTCAGCAGTTGACCACGTTTCTTACTTCAGTCGCCAGAGTGGTGATATGATCTTCCATGTGGAGGGATCTTACTGGTAGCTGAGGGAAGCATCTTGCCTCCTGCAAGATCTGCCGGGGTACGACCCTGACGCTGGGTCCTGCCTTGAAGAAGTCCAGGCGAAGAGTGAGGCCAGACCCGAGGTTGAGGCTGCAGGAGGCTGAGGCCAGACCCGAGGTTCAGGCTGCAGGAGGCTGAGGCCAGACCCGAGGTTCAGGCTGCAGGAGGCTGAGGCCAGACCCGAGGTTGAGGCTGCAGGAGGCTGAGGCCAGACCCGAGGTTGATGCTGCAGAGGCTGAGGCCAGACCCTATCTATGGCCTGAACTATTGTATTCCCGGAGGTCAGTCGTTACAGATGTGAAGGTGTCGTAGCCTCCTCACTCGACTCATGTTTCCATATCCCAGACTCACACTGGGTCGTGTCAGGCAAGTAAACAGTGCCAGAGTTGAGCAGTGTGGAGAAGGAAGCCAACATGACAGCAGTCCGTCCAGCAGCTGACAACACCCACACAGTGATCATGCCACACACTGCCTCACCACTACACTCACCGGGTTTATGTTCATGACCTGTGTACTGCAGGTACACAGAGGAATATACACTTTACCAGCAAATAACAAACCAAACTAGAATGATTACACCGACAAATCAATATATTCAACAAACACACAACATACCATGTTATCAGACACTGACAAACACAACCATACAATCATATACATGTAAACACATAAACCATAGGAATATACGCATTTATGACTCTATATATTTTTTTTTTTTTTTTTTTTTTTGCCGCTGTCTCCCGCGTTAGCGAGGTAGCGCAAGGAAACAGACGAAAGAAATGGCCCAACCCACCCCCATACACATGTATATACATACGTCCACACACGCAAATATACATACCTACACAGCTTTCCATGGTTTACCCCAGACGCTTCACATGCCTTGATTCAATCCACTGACAGCACGTCAACCCCGGTATACCACATCGCTCCAATTCACTCTATTCCTTGCCCTCCTTTCACCCTCCTGCATGTTCAGGCCCCGATCACACAAAATCTTTTTCACTCCATCTTTCCACCTCCAATTTGGTCTCCCTCTTCTCCTCGTTCCCTCCACCTCCGACACATATATCCTCTTGGTCAATCTTTCCTCACTCATTCTCTCCATGTGCCCAAACCATTTCAAAACACCCTCTTATGCTCTCGTTCTCGACTTCCACACATTCTTCAAGGCTCCCAGAATTTTCGCCCCCTCCCCCACCCTATGATCCACTTCCGCTTCCATGGTTCCATCCGCTGCCAGATCCACTCCCAGATATCTAAAACACTTTACTTCCTCCAGTTTTTCTCCATTCAAACTCACCTCCCAATTGACTTGACCCTCAACCCTACTGTACCTAATATATATATATATATATATATATATATATATATATATATATATATATATATATATATATATATATATATATATATATATCTCACAGAAACCTTGCATACTAATTGAAATACAGCCTGATAAATCATACAGTTATACACCATGATATCCTGTCAGTGTTGACCACACAGTGTAAGACCACACACACACTGTCAGTGCTGACCCACACAGTGTGTTGACCACACAGTGTAAGACCACACACACACACTGTCAGTGTTGACCCACACAGTGTAAGACCACACACACACTGTCAGTGTTGACCACACAGTGTGTTGACCACACAGTGTAAGACCACACACACACAGTCAGTGTTGACCCACACAGTGTGTTGACCACACAGTGTAAGACCACACACACACTGTCAGTGTTGACCACACAGTGTAAGCCCACACACACACTGTCAGTGTTGACCACACAGTGTAAGACCAGACACACACTGTCAGTGTTGACCACACAGTGTAAGACCACACACACACACTGTCAGTGTTGACCACACAGTGTAAGACCACACACACACTGTCAGTGTTGACCATCATGTAAGATACATAACCACATGATCATCATGACAAACATTGATAACCTACATGTAAGATACATAACCACATGATCATCAACACAAACATTGATAACCTACATGTAAGATACATAACCACATGATCATCAACACAAACATTGATAACCATCATGTAAGATACATAACCACATGATCATCAACACAAACATTGATAACCTACATGTAAGATACATAACCACATGATCATCAACACAAACATTGATAACCATCATGTAAGATACATAACCACATGATCATCAACACAAACATTGATAACCTACATGTAAGATACATAACCACATGATCATCAACACAAACATTGATAACCATCATGTAAGATACATAACCACATGATCATCAACACAAACATTGATAACCTACATGTAAGATACATAACCACATGATCATCAACACAAACATTGATAACCATCATGTAAGATACATAACCACATGATCATCAACACAAACCTTGATAACCTACATGTAAGATACATAAACACATGATCATCAACACAAACATTGATAACCATCATGTAAGATACATAACCACATGATCATCAACACAAACATTGATAACCTACATGTAAGATACATAACCACATGATCATCAACACAAACATTGATAACCATCATGTAAGATACATAACCACATGATCATCAACACAAACATTGATAACCTACATGTAAGATACATAACCACATGATCATCAACACAAACATTGATAACCTACATGTAAGATACATAACCACATGATCATCAACACAAACATTGATAACCTACATGTAAGATACATAACCACATGATCATCAACACAAACATTGATAACCTACATGTAAGCAGCCACTCCAGTCTTCGTTGTTTACAAACTCGTACACAAACATTGTACTTGGAATGTTTTCTTCACCAGATCTGTAAACATGTATAATGAATGAAGACCTAGTTACTGTAAGTAATAACATCATACATACATACATACATGTAAGAATATTGCAACATTATACATACATGTAAGAATATTGCAACATTATACACAATGTATGAATTTTGCAACATTATACATACATGTAAGAATATTGCAGCATTATACACAATGTAAGAATATTGCAACATTATACATACATGTAAGAATATTGCAACATTATACATACATGTAAGAATATTGCAACATTATACATATATGTAAGAATATTGCAACATTATACATACATGTAAGAATATTGCAACATTATACATACATGTAAGAATATTGCAACATTATACATACATGTAAGAATATTGCAACATTATACATACATGTAAGAATATTGCAACATTATACATACATGTAAGAATATTGCAACATTATACATACATGTAAGAATATTGCAACATTATACATACATGTAAGAATATTGCAACATTATACATACATGTAAGAATATTGCAACATTATACATACATGTAAGAATATTGCAACATTATACATACATGTAAGAATATTGCAACATTATACATACCACCTTCCTCGCCTCACATTGGTACAGAGCGTGTTAAGAGCCCTCCCCCCCTCCTCCTCCAGCCAGAAACACACACACACACACACACACACACACACACACACACACACACACACACACACACACACACACACACATACACACACACACACATACACACACACACACACACACACACACACACACAGGTCTGTCATGCAGTGTGTAATCAGTCATGGTGTAGCAACACTGACGTATACTTTACTACCGTCTTTACCCAGTCTTGCTCCACCACCCCGCGCCGTGCATGATGCGTGTGTCATGCAGCCTCACCAGCACATGTCCTCATGCAGTACTGATTCTGAAACTGTTCGTCACTGCATTATGTATCGTGTTGTACTCCAGCGATGTATGCTGTAGTCATGTATACTGTAGCCATGTATTGTGTAGTAGTGTATCATGCGTCTGTGTATACTGAACCGTTGTGCACTGTGAGGAATCTTCGTATGTCTTGGTTGACGACTGTATGTTGTAGTGGTCACTCGGTTGTGAAGTGTAGGTGATGGTGTTGTAGACGTAGTGGTGGTGGTGTTGTAGACGTAGTGGTGGTGGTGTTGTAGACGTAGTAGTGGTGGTGTTGTAGACGTAGTAGTGGTGGTGTTGTAGACGTAGTAGTGGTGGTGTTGTAGACGTAGTGGTGGTGGTGTTGTAGACGTAGTGGTGGTGGTGTTGTAGACGTAGTAGTGGTGGTGTTGTAGACGTGGTGGTGATGGTGTTGTAGACGTAGTGGTGGTGGTGTTGTAGACGTAGTGGTGGTGGTGTTGTAGACGTAGTAGTGGTGGTGTTGTAGACGTAGTAGTGGTGGTGTTGTAGACGTAGTGGTGGTGGTGTTGTAGACGTAGTGGTGGTGGTGTTGTAGACGTAGTAGTGGTGGTGTTGTAGACGTGGTGGTGGTGGTGTTGTAGACGTGGTGGTGTGGTGTTGTAGACGTAGTAGTGGTGGTGTTGTAGACGTGGTGGTGGTGGTGTTGTAGACGTAGTGGTGGTGGTGTAGGTGGTGGTGTTGTAGACGTAGTGGTGGTGGTGTTGTAGACGTGGTGGTGGTGGTGTTGTAGACGTAGTAGTGGTGGTGTTGTAGACGTGGTGGTGTGGTGTTGTAGACGTAGTAGTGGTGGTGTTGTAGACGTGGTGGTGGTGGTGTTGTAGACGTATTGGTGGTGGTGTTGTAGACCTGGTGGTGATGGTGTTGTAGACGTAGTAGTGGTGGTGTTGTAGACGTGGTGGTGTGGTGTTGTAGACGTAGTAGTGGTGGTGTTGTAGACGTGGTGGTGGTGGTGTTGTAGACGTAGTAGTGGTGGTGTTGTAGACGTGGTGGTGGTGGTGTTGTAGACGTAGTAGTGGTGGTGTTGTAGACGTAGTGGTGGTGGTGTTGTAGACGTGGTGGTGGTGGTGTTGTAGACGTAGTAGTGGTGGTGTTGTAGACGTGGTGGTGGTGGTGTTGTAGACGTAGTAGTGGTGGTGTTGTAGACGTGGTGGTGGTGGTGGTGTTGTAGACGTAGTAGTGGTGGTGTTGTAGACGCGGTGGTGGTGGTGTTGTAGACGTAGTAGTGGTGGTGTTGTAGACGCGGTGGTGGTGGTGTTGTAGACGTAGTAGTGGTGGTGTTGTAGACGTGGTGGTGGTGGTGTTGTAGACGTAGTAGTGGTGGTGTTGTAGACGTGGTGGTGGTGGTGATGTAGACGTAGTAGTGGTGGTGTTGTAGACGTGGTGGTGGTGGTGTTGTAGACGTAGTAGTGGTGGTGTTGTAGACGTGGTGGTGGTGGTGATGTAGACGTAGTAGTGGTGGTGTTGTAGACGTGGTGGTGGTGGTGTTGTAGACGTAGTAGTGGTGGTGTTGTAGACGTGGTGGTGGTGGTGTTGTAGACGTAGTAGTGGTGGTGTTGTAGGTGGCATCAGTGTTGTGTTGATGGGTCGTGAATGACGTGAGCTGTGTTAGTGAGACACTTCCACTACTGCTCAACACACACGTACACCACTACACTGTGTGTGTGTGTGTGTGTGTGTGTGTGTTCAGAGGACGTGGTAAAGTGGTTGAAGACCAGTGTTTATACACATGAGGACATGTTGCCTGGCGTGGGCTTGTGACCCAGTTAAACATCTCCCCCAGGTGATGGTAGTTAAACATCTCCCCAGGTGATGGTAGTTAAACATCTCCCCCAGGCGATGGTAGTTAAACATCTCCCCCAGGTGATGGTAGTTAAACATCTCCCCCAGGTGATGGTAGTTAAACATCTCCCCCAGGTGATGGTAGTTAAACATCTCCCCCAGGTGATGGTAGTTAAACATCTCCCCAGGTGATGGTAGTTAAACATCTCCCCAGGTGATGGTAGTTAAACATCTCCCCCAGGTGATGGTAGTTAAACATCTCCCCCAGGTGATGGTAGTTAAACATCTCCCCCAGGTGATGGTAGTTAAACATCTCCCCCAGGTGATGGTAGTTAAACATCTCCCCAGGTGATGGTAGTTAAACATCTCCCCCAGGTGATGGTAGTTAAACATCTCCCCCAGGTGATGGTAGTTAAACATCTCCCCAGGTGATGGTAGTTAAACATCTCCCCCAGGTGATGGTAGTTAAACATCTCCCCCAGGTGATGGTAGTTAAACATCTCCCCCAGGTGATGGTAGTTAAACATCTCCCCCAGGTGATGGTAGTTAAACATCTCCCCAGGTGATGGTAGTTAAACATCTCCCCCAGGTGATGGTAGTTAAACATCTCCCCCAGGTGATGGTAGTTAAACATCTCCCCCAGGTGATGGTAGTTAAACATCTCCCCCAGGTGATGGTAGTTAAACATCTCCCCCAGGTGATGGTAGTTAAACATCTCCCCCAGGTGATGGTAGTTAAACATCTCGCCCAGGTGATGGTAGTTAAACATCTCCCCCAGGTGATGGTAGTTAAACATCTCCCCCAGGTGATGGTAGTTAAACATCTCGCCCAGGTGATGGTAGTTAAACATCTCCCCCAGGTGATGGTAGTTACCATCTGTTGGTCCGGCTCGCTCCACAAGTCGTGGTGGTGATGGTGTTAT
>NC_092276.1:18857666-18880166 GCF_036320965.1 Panulirus ornatus
CTGTTGACACCAAGATAAGAAATATAATGTACGTAAGAAGTATACTGCCCTGGGAAGTATACTGCCATGGGAAGTATACTCCCCTGGGAAGTATGCTACCATGGGAAGTATACTGCCCTGAGAAGTATACTACCATGGAAAGTATACTGCCCTGGGAAGTATACCGCCCCGGGAAGTATAGTGCCCTGGGAAGTATACTACCCTGGGAAGTATACTACCATGGAAAGTATACTGCCCTGGGAAGTATCCTGGCCTGGGAAGTATCCTGCCCTGGGAAGTACACTACCCTGGGAAGTATACTACCATGGGAAGTATACTGCCCTGGGAAGTATACTGCCATGGGAAGTATAGTGCCCTGGGAAGTATACTGCCCTGGGAAGTATACTACCCTGGGAAGTATACTACCATGGGAAGTATACTACCCTGGGAAGTATACTACCATGGGAAGTATACTACCATGGGAAGTATGGTGCCCTGGGAAGTATACTGCCCTGGGAAGTATACTGCCCTGGGAAGTATACTGCCCTGGGAAGTATACTGCCCTGGGAAGTATAGTGCCCTGGGAAGTATACTGGGCTGGATATGCCAGAGGACATTGTGAGGGGAGTGTGAGCATGCAGACACCAGACCTCCACACTGGGACACCATCATGTAGCACCAGACCTCCACACTGGGACACCATCATGTAGCACCAGACCTCCACACTGGGACACCATCATGTAGCACCAGACCTCCACACTGGGACACCATCATGTAGCACCAGACCTCCACACTGGGACACCATCATGTAGCACCGGACCTCCACACTGGGACACCATCATGTAGCACCAGACCTCCACACTGGGACACCATCATGTAGCACCAGACCTCCACACTGGGACACCATCATGTAGCACCAGACCTCCACACTGGGACACCATCATGCAGACACCAGACCTCCACACTGGGACACCATCATGCAGACACCAGACCTCCACACTGGGACACCATCATGTAGCAGCAGACCTCCACACTGGGACACCATCATGTAGCAGCAGACCTCCACACTGGGACACCATCATGCAGACACCAGACCTCCACACTGGGACACCATCATGTAGCACCAGACCTCCACACTGGGACACCATCATGTAGCAGCAGTACAACAACATGGTTCAGGAAGACGTATTTATAACTGGGTTGTTGACTTATATTTAACAAACATTAAGATATTACTTTAACCTTGATTGGCATATATGTGGATTGTCTCTATATGTAATCCATGCCCACCTCGATTACTGTGTGGAGTGGCAGTGTGTTTGTACCAGAGCGGAAACTGTGTGGATAGCATGGGAGAGTGTGTGGATAGCATGGGAGAGTGTGTGGATAGCATGGGAGAGTGTGTGCATGGCATGGGAGAGTGTGTGGATAGCATGGGAGAGTGTGTGGATGGCATGGGAGAGTGTGTGGATAGCATGGGAGAGTGTGTGGATGGCATGGGAGAGTGTGTGGATAGCATGGGAGAGTGTGTGGATGGCATGGGAGAGTGTGTGCATGGCATGGGAGAGTGTGTGGATGGTATGGAGAGTGTGTGGGTGCGTGGGAGAGTGTGTGGGTGGCGTGTAAGAGTACGTAGGGCCGAGAGATGAGCGTGGGTGAGAGGAGAGAATCATGAAGCTGTGTATTGATCTTACCCTGGCCACCATGTGTTCTCCCTCACCCTGGCCACCATGTGTTCTCCCTCACCCTGGCCACCATGTGTTCTCCCTCACCCTGGCCACCATGTGTTCTCCCTCACCCTGGCCACCATGTGTTCTCCCTCACCCTGGCCACCATGTGTTCTCCCTCACCCTGGCCACCATGTGTTCTCCCTCACCCTGGCCACCATGTGTTCTCCCTCACCCTGGCCACCAGGTGTTCTCCCTCACCCTGGCCACCACGTGTTCTCCCTCACCCTGGCCACCACGTGTTCTCCCTCACCCTGGCCACCACGTGTTCTCCCTCACCCTGGCCACCACGTGTTCTCCCTCACCCTGGCCACCACGTGTTCTCCCTCACCCTGGCCACCATGTGTTCTCCCTCACCCTGGCCACCTTGTGTTCTCCCTCACCCTGGCCACTGTGTCCTCCCTCACCCTGGCCACCAAGTGTTCTCCCTCACCCTGGCCACCAAGTGTTCTCCCTCGCCCTGGCCACCAAGTGTTCTCCCTCACCCTGGCCACCAAGTGTTCTCCCTCACCCTGGCCACCATGTGTTCTCCCTCACCCTGGCCACCACGTGTTCTCCCTCACCCTGGCCACCACGTGTTCTCCCTCACCCTGGCCACCACGTGTTCTCCCTCACCCTGGCCACCATGTGTTCTCCCTCGCCCTGGCCACCATGTGTTCTCCCTCACCCTGGCCACCATGTGTTCTCCCTCACCCTGGCCACCATGTGTTCTCCCTCGCCCTGGCCACCATGTGTTCTCCCTCACACTAGATCCTCACTATAGGCCGTCCACGTGACCATCATGGCCGCTGTACGCACGACCGACCACGTCAGACGTGTGCAGGGATGCGAACCAGTGTCCCCAGCCGCTACGTGGCGGCAACCCACGTTGTCCTCACGCCATCCAGCCCTCCCGTCTGCCGATACCCGTGTCACGCCATCCTGCCCTCCCGTCTGCCGATACCCGTGTCACGCCATCCTGCCCTCCCGTCTGCCGATACCCGTGTCACGCCATCCTGCCCTCCCGTCTGCCGATACCCGTGTCACGCCATCCTGCCCTCCCGTCTGCCGATACCCGTGTCACGCCATCCTGCCCTCCCGTCTGCCGATACCCGTGTCACGCCATCCTGCCCTCCCGTCTGCCGATACCCGTGTCACGCCATCCTGCCCTCCCGTCTGCCGATACCCGTGTCACGCCATCCTGCCCTCCCGTCTGCCGATACCCGTGTCACGCCATCCTGCCCTCCCGTCTGCCGATACCCGTGTCACGCCATCCTGCCCTCCCGTCTGCCGATACCCGTGTCACGCCATCCTGCCCTCCCGTCTGCCGATACCCGTGTCACGCCATCCTGCCCTCCCGTCTGCCGATACCCGTGTCACGCCATCCTGCCCTCCCGTCTACCGATACCCGTGTCACGCCATCCTGCCCTCCCGTCTGCCGATACCCGTGTCACGCCATCCTGCCCTCCCGTCTGCCGATACCCGTGTCACGCCATCCTGCCCTCCCGTCTGCCGATACCCGTGTCACGCCATCCTGCCCTCCCGTCTGCCGATACCCGTAGAGGTGTATCGGCGATCATATGTTGTGGACTGAGAGAATGAAGTGGTTATCGGTTGACCTGCGTATCGGCGGAGTCTGTTGCTGTGTAACAAGAGAACGAGGTCGTTAATGGGTCGTCTGATGACGTGTGATAACAGGTGACGTGGGAGAGCTGGGCTGGGTGTGTGTGTGGCTAGGGTGATCACTAGTGGCGACCAGCACTTGTGTGGGCAAGACCAGGGAGGGAGAGTGGGCACTCACCCAGCAGGACCAGCATCATGAAGTGACCAGGGAGGGAGAGTGGGCACTCACCCAGCAGGACCAGCATCATGAAGTGACCAGGGAGGGAGAGTGGACACTCTCCCAGCAGGACCAGCATCATGAAGTGACCAGGGAGGGAGAGGGAGGGAGAGTGGGCACTCACCCAGCAGGACCAGCATCATGAAGTGACCAGGGAGGGAGAGTGGGCACTCACCCAGCAGGACCAGCATCATGAAGTGACCAGGGAGGGAGAGGGAGGGAGAGTGGGCACTCTCCCAGCAGGACCAGCATCATGAAGTGACCAGGGAGGGAGAGGGAGGGAGAGTGGGCACTCACCCAGCAGGACCAGCATCATGAAGTGACCAGGGAGGGAGAGGGAGGGAGAGTGGGCACTCACCCAGCAGGACCAGCATCATGAAGTGACCAGGGAGGGAGAGGGAGGGAGAGTGGGCACTCACCCAGCAGGACCAGCATCATGAAGTGACCAGGGAGGGAGAGTGGGCACTCACCCAGCAGGACCAGCATCATGAAGTGACCAGGGAGGGAGAGGGAGGGAGAGTGGGCACTCTCCCAGCAGGACCAGCATCATGAAGTGACCAGGGAGGGAGAGGGAGGGAGAGTGGGCACTCACCCAGCAGGACCAGCATCATGAAGTGACCAGGGAGGGAGAGTGGGCACTCACCCAGCAGGACCAGCATCATGAAGTGACCAGGGAGGGAGAGTGGGCACTCTCCCAGCAGGACCAGCATCATGAAGTGACCAGGGAGGGAGAGGGAGGGAGAGTGGGCACTCTCCCAGCAGGACCAGCATCATGAAGTGACCAGGGAGGGAGAGTGGGCACTCTCCCAGCAGGACCAGCATCATGAAGTTATGTGTCACTAACTCCCTCACTGTAGTGTATAGTGGGTGTGGTGCTGGCTGTGGTGTGTAGTGGGTATGAAGGGTGTGGTGGTGTATGGAGGGGTGTGGTGTGTGAGGGTGTGGAGTGTAGTGGTGTATGGAGGGGTGTGGTGTGGTGGTGTATGGAGGGGTGTGGTGTGGGAGGGTGGTGACAGCTGGGGAGGATTACTGTGGATCAATATTATCGACTGAGTGACTGACTGAATGTGTGGTTTGTGCTGTCCCTCCTGTGCTGGACCACACCATAACACTGCACCACCATAACACAGCACCATCATAACACAGCACCATCATAACACAGCACCACCATAACACAGCACCACCATAACACAGCACCATCATAACACAGCACCACCATAACACAGCACCACCATAACACAGCACCACCATAACACAGCACCACCATAACACAGCACCACCATAACACAGCACCATCATAACACAGCACCATCATAACACAGCACCATCATAACACAGCACCACCATAACACAGCACCACCATAACACAGCACCACCATAACACAACACCACCATAACACAACACCACCATAACACAGCACCATCATAACAGCACCACCATAACACAGCACCACCATAACACAGCACCACAATAACACAACACCACCATAACAGCACCACCATAACACAACACCACCATAACACAGCACCATCATAACACAGCACCACCATAACACAGCACCACCATAACACAGCACCACCATAACACAGCACCACCATAACACAGCACCATCATAACACAGCACCACCATAACACAGCACCACCATAACACAGCACCACCATAACACAGCACCATCATAACACAGCACCACCATAACACAGCACCACCATAACACAGCACCATCATAACACAGCACCACAGTGCGGTACATACCACTTGACTGCTCCCTCACCATCACCACACTCCCTCTGGCCTGCCTCACCACACACCAACACTGTATTATTACCACACTGATGATGGTGACCGGGGCACACTGTGCTGCAGGTTAATACCTGGTGTGGTGCAGGTTAATACCTCGTGTGGTGCAGGTTAATACCTGGTGTGGTGCAGGTTAATACCTCGTGTGGTGCAGGTTAATACCTCGTGTGGTGCAGGTTAATACCTGGTGTGGTGCAGGTTAATACCTCGTGTGGTGCAGGTTAATACCTCGTGTGGTGCAGGTTAATACCTGGTGTGGTGCAGGTTAATACCTCGTGTGGTGCAGGTTGATACCTCGTGTGGTGCAGGTTAATACCTGGTGTGGTGCAGGTTAATACCTCGTGTGGTGCAGGTTGATACCTCGTGTGGTGCAGGTTAATACCTGGTGTGGTGCAGGTTAATACCTCGTGTGGTGCAGGTTAATACCTGGTGTGGTGCAGGTTAATACCTCGTGTGGTGCAGGTTAATACCTGGTGTGGTGCAGGTTAATACCTCTCTCTCTCTCTCTCTCTCTCTCTCTCTCTCTCTCTCTCTCTCTCTCTCTCTCTCTCTCTCTCTCTCTCATGCGCACGTCCCACCCTGCCGTCCGTCATCTTACAGAGGCGAGAGTCCTCACCTCGTAGTTACAGTGAGGAACATCACACACACACACACACACACACACACACACACTGTACACAACAAACATAGAAATATTGAAAAGTGATACAGAGAGAGAGAGAGAGAGAGAGAGAGAGAGAGAGAGAGAGAGAGACAGAGAGAGACAGAGAGAGAGAGACAGAGAGAGAGAGAGAGAGAGTGTGTGTGTGTGTGTGTGTGTGTGTGTGTGTGTGTGTGTGTGTGGTTGCAACAGTCCAGCCAGAGGGTAGCACAACACACGTCAAGTGAAACAATATAATTGACATTGAAACGCAATGTTTCAACTTGCCTCTCTCAGTGAGTGATGGTGTCAGCCAGGTATGATGGTGTCAGCCCAGTATGATGGTGTCAGCCCAGTATGATGGTGTCAGCCCAGTATGATGATGTCCGCCCAGTATGATGGTGTCAGCCCGGTGTGATGGTGTCAGCCCGGTATGATGGTGTCAGCCCGGTATGATGGTGTCAGCCCGGTATGATGATGTCAGCCCGGTATAATCTTGCACCGCTGCGATCACCTCTACCCTCCCCCATCATCCCTAGCCTCCCCCATCATCCCTAGCTTCCCCCATCATCCCCACCCTCCCCCGTCACCCCCAGCCTCCCCCATCATCCCCAGCCTCCCCATCATCCCCAGCCTCCCCATCATCCCCAGCCTCCCCATCATCCCCAGCCTCCCCCATCATCCCCAGCCTCCCCCATCATCCCCAGCCTCCCCCATCATCCCCAGCCTCCCCCAGGATGATTCTGTTTTGAATGTTGAATGATGAAAGAATGTTGACGAGGGAAGAGGAAAGTGCCAGACTTACAAGTCAATGTAAACATTACGGGTCAATGTAAACATTACGGGTCAATGTAAACAATATCTTGAGACTGAGATGAAGATGCGCGGGTCGTGGGTGGAGGGGGGGAGTGGCAGATGTTGGGTCTCTACATTACCACCTGTCTCCTGCAGCAGACACTGCAGGTCACAGTCACTGCAGCAGACACTGCAGGTCACAGTCACTGCAGCAGACACTGCATGTCACACTCACTGCAGCAGACACTGCAGGTCACAGTCACTGCAGCAGACACTGGAGGTCACAGTCACTGCAGCAGACTCTGCAGGTCATAATTACTTTCCCCAGACTCATTAGCCCACGACACACCCTACCTGTTCCTCTCTGTATTCAGCCGTGCACGGTCCACCCACAGCCGGGCTTTGCTGCGTGTGTGTGACCACACGTGACATACATAATGTTGGGGGGGGGGGCGGAGGTGGCCCCGCTGGTCATGTACAACCCCCGGACATGTGGGTCATCTTGTACAACCCCCGGACATGTGGACCTGGGAAGCCAACAAGGTTCAGGAGGACCTGGGAAGCCCACAAGGTTCAGGAGGACCTGGGAAGCCAACAAGGTTCAGGAGGACCTGGGAAGCCAACAAGGTTCAGGAGGACCTGGGAAGCCCACAAGATCAGGAGGACCTGGGAAGCCAACAAGATCAGGAGGACCTGGGAAGCCCACAAGATCAGGAGGACCTGGGAAGCCAACAAGATCAGGAGGACCTGGGAAGCCAACAAGATCAGGAGGACCTGGGAAGCCAACAAGGTTCAGGAGGACCTGGGAAGCCAACAAGATCAGGAGGACCTGGGAAGCCAACAAGATCAGGAGGACCTGGGAAGCCAACAAGATCAGGAGGACCTGGGAAGCCCACAAGATCAGGAGGACCTGGGAAGCCAACAAGATCAGGAGGACCTGGGAAGCCAACAAGATCAGGAGGACCTGGGAAGCCCACAAGATCAGGAGGACCTGGGAAGCCAACAAGATCAGGAGGACCTGGGAAGCCAACAAGGTTCAGGAGGACCTGGGAAGCCAACAAGATCAGGAGGACCTGGGAAGCCAACAAGATCAGGAGGACCTGGGAAGCCAACAAGATCAGGAGGACCTGGGAAGCCAACAAGGCAGTGAGGGGTCGTTGGCGTGTGGTTAGCTGTGCTCGCCCGCACCACGGGGTTCGACTCCTGCTTATTATCAAAGTGTATATCCTACAATTCTAGTTACGTGTGAGATTACATATGATCCCGCGTGGCTTCGAATCCTGGGTGCGCCAGTCAGCCCACAGCCAATACTGGCTGTTCATCGTCTCCATTTGGAGAAGGGAAGTGATGACGTTAAGGTAAAGGTGTGGTGGATGAAGGGAAGTGATGTGAGCTGCCGGGGGTCCGGCAGGCTGGCTCGAGGCTGGCCACTCACACGGCTTCGGCTGCCACGGAAAATTAGGAAAATCGACGAGGCAATCGAGCGGTAGCAGGGGGGGGGGGCGCAGGGGGGAGGAGCATCCCCGGAAAGATGGACGAGCAAATGTCTGGAGATGGAGACGGCCAGCGGGACGGACCACGTACATGTGAGCAACCACTGCGGGCGAGAAGCTGGCCCACTGTGGTGTGCTGGGAACCCCGAGCTGGGTCTCCTAGCCCACTGTGGTGTGCTGGGAACCCCGAGCTGGGTCTCCTGGCCCACTGTGGTGTGCTGGGAACCCCGAGCTGTGTCTCCTGGCCCACTGTGGTGTGCTGGGAACCCCGAGCTGTGTCTCCTGGCCCACTGTGGTGTGCTGGGAACCCCGAGCTGGGTCTCCTGGCCAACTGTGGTGTGCTGGGAACCCCGAGCTGGGTCTCCTGGCCCACTGTGGTGTGCTGGGAACCCCGAGCTGGGTCTCCTGGCCCACTGTGGTGTGCTGGGAACCCCGAGCTGGGTCTCCTGGCCAACTGTGGTGTGCTGGGAACACCCTCCTGTAGCTCCTGGTGAGGGGAGAGACCAGGTGCCGTCCTGTAGCTCCTGGTGAGGGGAGAGGCCAGGTGCCCTCCTGTAGCTCCTGGTGAGGGGAGAGACCAGGTGCCGTCCTGTACCTCCTGGTGAGGGGAGAGACCAGGTGCCGTCCTGTACCTCCTGGTGAGGGGAGAGGCCAGGTGCCGTCCTGTACCTCCTGGTGAGGGGAGAGGCCAGGTGCCCTCCTGTAGCTCCTGGTGAGGGGAGAGGCCAGGTGTCCTACTGTACCTCCTGGTGAGGGGAGAGGCCAGGTGCCCTCCTGTACCTCCTGGTGAGGGGAGAGGCCAGGTGCCGTCCTGTACCTCCTGGTGAGGGGAGAGGCCAGGTGTCCTACTGTACCTCCTGGTGAGGGGAGAGGCCAGGTGCCCTCCTGTAACTTGCAGTGGGTAGAGGAGACCATGGCGGGATGAGATGAAAAGATGTTGAGGAGAGAACAACCAGGAGAGGAGACGAGAGATGAAGTGGCGTGGGACAGATGAAGGAGGAAGGATGGACAGCAGAGATGTGAACCTGGAGGTGTGGTGAGGGAGGGGTAGGAAGGAAGGGGATGGAGGGATGTAAACAAGAAGAAGCAACTCAGTATGTGACTGGCGAGGGAAGCCGGGCAAGACGACCTCCATCTTAGAGGAGGGTCGAGGGAGCGAAGGAATGAGTGGGTGAGTCCTGCAGCTCTGGTCCTGATGCAGGACGCCTGGGCTGCGGAGGGAGGCAGGGAGGTGAATCACTTGTAAGCCGAGGTCTTCAGGGCTTCAGTAAGGGATGTGAGTTGGTCGTAGGGGAAGGTCTTCGTGGCTTCAGCGAGGGAGATGAGTCATTTGTAGGGTTCAGTGAGGAAGATGAGTCAGTTGTTGGGGAAGATCTTCAAAAGTTCAGTGAGGGAGTTGAGTGTGTTACAAGTGATGGTTCACAAGGCAGGATGGACAGGTTCCCCTGGCCCGGTGTGGTCGGGTCGTGTGTGGTGTTGGTGTGTGCTGGACCATCTCCGTCGTGCAGTGCTGGACCATCTCCGTCGTGCAGTGCTGGACCATCTCCGTCGTGCAGTGCTGGACCATCTCCGTCGTGCAGTGCTGGACCATCTCCGTCGTGCAGTGCTGGACCATCTCCGTCGTGCAGTGCTGGACCATCTCCGTCGTGCAGTGCTGGACCATCTCCGTCGTGCAGTGCTGGACCATCTCCGTCGTGCAGTGCTGGACCATCTCCGTCGTGCAGTGCTGGACCATCTCCGTCGTGCAGTGCTGGATCATCTCCGTCGTGCAGTGCTGGATCATCTCCGTCGTGCAGTGCTGGACCATCTCCGTCGTGCAGTGCTGGATCATCTCCGCCGTGCAGTGCTGGACCATCTCCGTCGTGCAGTGCTGGATCATCTCCGCGTGCAGTGCTGGATCCATCTCCGTCGTGCAGTGCTGGACATCTCCGTCGTGCAGTGCTGGATCATCTCCGTCGTGCAGTGCTGGATCATCTCCGTCGTGCAGTGCTGGACCATCTCCGTCGTGCAGTGCTGGATCCATCTCCGTCGTGCAGTGCTGGATCATCTCCGTCGTGCAGTGCTGGATCATCTCCGTCGTGCAGTGCTGGATCATCTCCGCCGTGCAGTGCTGGATCATCTCCGTCGTGCAGTGCTGGATCATCTCCGCCGTGCAGTGCTGGACCATCTCCGCCGTGCAGTGCTGGATCATCTCCGCCGTGCAGTGCTGGATCATCTCCGTCGTGCAGTGCTGGATCATCTCCGCCGTGCGTGTGGATCATCTCCGTCTGCAGTGGGACATCTCGTCGTGCGTGTGGACCTTCGTCGGGAGGCACGTGCTGGGATCACCTCTGGGAGTCCTGCTGGATCACTCGGCGTGGCACTCGGTGGATCATCTGGGAGCACTGCTGGGGATCACCCGTCGTGGAGGTCCCGGATCATTCCGCTAGGACACTGCTGGGAGGATCACCTGCTGGGGAATCACCTCGGGAGGGATCACCTTCGGGGAGGATCATCCTCGGGAAACACTGCTGGGAGGATCACCTCTGGGGAGGATCACCTCTGGAGGACACTACTGGGAGGATCACCTGCTGGGGGATCACCTACTGTGGGAGGATCATCTGGGGAGGACACCTGCTGGGGATCACTCCTGTGGGAGTCACTACTGGGAGGATCACCTCTGGGAGGAATCACCTGCTGAGGATCACCTACTGCTGGAGGATCACCTACTGGGAGGATCACTACTGGGGAGGTCACCTGCTGGGGTCATCCCTGGGGCAGGTCATGCTGGGAATCACTCTGGGGTACTGCAGGGAGGATCCACTCCTGGGGAGGATCACCTACGGGTGGCAGTGCTGGAGATCACCGCGTGCTGGATGGATCATCTCTGGCGTGCAGTGCTGGAATCACTCTGTGCAGTGCAGGATCACTCCGTCGGTGGAGGATCACCTGCTGGGGACGGATCACCTCGGGTCAGTGCTGGAATCATCTCCGCGTGCAGGCTGGACATCTCCGTCGTGCAGTGCTGGGATCATCTCCTCGTGCGTGCTGGATCATCTCCGCGTGCAGGCGGACAATCCCGTGCTGAGTGGGATCATCTCCGCGTGCAGGTGGATCACTCCTGTGCGGGGATCACTCGTCGTGAGGATGGATCATCTCGCTGTGCAGTGCTGATCATCTCGCCGTGCAGTGATGGATCACTCTCCTCGTGGAGATCACTACGTGGGGAGGATCATCTCGCGTGCTGCTGGAGATCACCTACTGGGGGATCACTCCTGGGAGGCTGATCACTCTCTGGGAGGATCACTCTGGGAGGACACCTGCTGGGACATTCACTCGTGAGTGCGGATCATCCCGCGTGCAGTGCTGGACATCACCTCTGAGGTGGATCACCCCCGCGGCAGTGCTGGGATCATCATCGCGTCATGCTGGGAGTATCTCCGCGTGCTGGTGGATCATCTCCAGCTGCGGCTGGATCATCCTCGCCTGTGAGTGCTGGATCACCTACTGTGAGACACCTGCTGGGAATCACCGTCGTGTGGGATCATTCCTCGTGCATGGGGATCATCTCCGTCGTGCAGTGCTGGATCATCTCCGTCGTCAGTGTGGAGATCTCCGTCGTGCAGTGGGGATCATCTCGTGTGAGGTACCTGCTGGGGGATCATCTGGGGGGATGCACTGCTGGGAGGATCACCGGTGGGGAGGATCACCTGCGTGGGGGGATCACCTCTGGGGGATCACCTCGTGGAGGATCACTCTGGGACAGTGCTGGGATCATCACCTCGTGAGTGATCACCTACTGGGAGATCCTGCTGGGAGATCTCCTGCTGGGGAGGATCACCTGCTGGGGAGGATCACCTGCTGGGGAGGATCACCTACTGGGGAGGATCACCTACTGGGGAGGATACTGAGCAGCCGATGGGAGGACACTGGTTCGGGGAGTGAGTAGCATGTGGCGGGGAGGGAGTAGCATGGTTGGGGGGAGTGGAGTGAGGCATGGTTGCGGGGAGGGAGTGAGGATGGTGGCGGGAGTGGAGTGAGCTGGTTGGGGGAGACTGGATGAGGGATGGTGGCGGATATGGAGTGAGGATCATGTTGGCGGGAGTGGATGAGCCATGGTGGCGGGGAGTGGAGTGAGGCTGGTCTGGGGAGTGGAGTGAGGCATGGTTGGCGGGAGTGGAGTGAGGCATGGTTGGGGGAGTGGAGTGAGGCATGTTGGCGGGGAGTGGAGTGAGCATGGTTGGCGGGGAGTGGAGTGAGCATGGTGGCGGGGAGTACTGTGAGGAGGCATGGTTGGCGGGGTAGGAGTGAGGCATGGTTGGCGGGGAGTGGAGTGAGGCATGGTTGGCGGGGAGTGGAGTGAGGAGGCATGGTTGGCGGGGAGTGGAGTGAGGCATGGTTGGCGGGGAGTGGAGTGAGGAGGCATGGTTGGCGGGGAGTGGAGTGAGGAGGCATGGTTGGCGGGGAGTGGAGTGAGGCATGGTTGGCGGGGAGTGAGGGAGGAGGCATGGTTGGCGGGGAGTGGAGTGAGGAGGCATGGTTGGCGGGGAGTGGAGTGAGGCATGGTTGGCGGGGAGTGGAGTGAGGAGGCATGGTTGGCGGGGAGTGGGGTGAGGCATGGTTGGCGGGGAGTGGAGGGAGGCATGGTTGGCGGGAAGTGGAGTGAGGCATGGTTGGCGGGGAGTGGAGTGAGGAGGCATGGTTGGCGGGGAGTGGAGGGAGGCATGGTTGGCGGGGAGTGGAGTGAGGCATGGTTGGCGGGGAGTGCAGTGAGGCATGGTTGGCGGGGAGTGGAGTGAGGAGGCATGGTTGGCGGGGAGTGGAGGGAGGCATGGTTGGCGGGGAGTGGAGTGAGGCATGGTTGGCGGGGAGTGCAGTGAGGCATGGTTGGCGGGGAGTGGAGTGAGGAGGCATGGTTGGCGGGGAGTGGAGTGAGGAGGCATGGTTGGCGGGGAGTGGAGTGAGGAGGCATGGTTGGCGGGGAGTGGAGTGAGGAGGCATGGTTGGCGGGGAGTGGAGGGAGCATCGGAGGGACGGTGTTCATGGCCGGAGTTGGCGGGTGACTGCTGCCAGGAGTTCGTGTGAGATTTCATGTTGGTTTGATGGAGAGGCTGGGGAGGTTACGAGCCAGTAGCCGGGCACCTGGAGGCTGGGGAGGTTACGAGCCAGTAGCCGGGCACCTGGAGGCTGGGGAGGTTACGAGCCAGTAGCCGGGCACCTGGAGGCTGGGGAGGTTACGAGCCAGTAGCCGAGCACCTGGAGGCTGGTTGTGGTACGTGTGTCACTTTCTGTATAACTTTAGTGGTGGCTGGTGCACAAATGCACAACCTTGATGTGGCATAATAGAGCCAGCTGTATACAACCATGACACATGTGAGGTCGTCCACACCTGTGGTCGTCTCCCAGGTGGTACTTGAGGACACATAAACCATATTGTTATTATAACCGTGATGACCCCGGCACGACCCTTCCGTATAATGGCCTCTCCTGTCACCTCACCCTTAACGATCAGGTCAAACGCAATGCCATTATACTCAGGGGTCGTACCGTCATGGTGAAGGTCGTACCGTCGTGGTGAAGGGTCGTACCGTCGTGGTGAGGGGTCATACCGTCGTGGTGAAGGGTCGTACCGTCGTGGTGAAGGGTCGTACCGTCATGGTCCAGAGGTTAAGGGAATGATAAGGACCGTGTGACAGGTTTGGTGGATCACCACCCGGACATACATGGGAGAGGACGTGGACTGATGGTGTGTGGAGGGAGAGGGAGGTGTTGAGGGAGAGGGAGGTGTGAGGGTGTTGGGGAGGGAGAGTTGCCACCCTCACCAGGAGGGAGAGGGAGGTGTGAGAGTGCTGGGGAGGGAGAGCTGCCACCCTCACCAGGAGGGAGAGGGAGGTGTGAGAGTGCTGGGGAGGGAGAGCTGCCACCCTCACCAGGAGGGAGAGGGAGGTGTGAGAGTGTTGGGGAGGGAGAGCTGCCACCCTCACCAGGAGAGAGAGGGAGGTGTGAGAGTGCTGGGGAGGGAGAGCTGCCACCCTCACCAGGAGGGAGAGGGAGGTGTGAGAGTGCTGGGGAGGGAGAGTTGCCACCCTCACCAGGAGGGAGAGGGAGGTGTGAGAGTGCTGGGGAGGGAGAGCTGCCACCCTCACCAATTTAGCCTCGACCCTGGGGAAATCTTACGCCGCCCCTGCCCCCTCCCTGCCGGCCTGGCTGGCTGCTGGGGACACCAGGCCCCTCCCTCCCTGCCCCCCCCCACAGGTGCTCTTAGTAACTAGGTAGTTTACCTGGCAGGAGACACCAGGTCCTGACGCCTCACCTGGTAACCAGGTCACATGGCCTTGGAGCTGGTACTTGACGTGTCACAGGCTAGAGTACCTGGCCTTGTAGCTGCTACCTGACCTGGATCACAAGCTAGAGTACCTGGCCTTGTAGCTGCTACCTGACCTGGGTCACAAGCTAGAGTACCTGGCCTTGTAGCTGCTACCTGACCTGGGTCACAAGCTAGAGTACCTGGCCTTGTAGCTGCTACCTGACCTGGGTCACAAGCTAGAGTACCTGGCCTTGTAGCTGCTACCTGACCTGGGTCACAAGGTAGTTAACATGGTCGTATGGCTCGTACCTGACGAGGTTGTTCATCTGACCAGGGTGGTTGTTTACGTAGCTGGGAAGGTATTTGACCTGGCTAACGAGGTTGTTAAGCTAAGCATGCAGACTGTTGACCTGGTTAACATTATGTGTAAAGCATCGCGGATCTTGAACAATCTAACAAGCATCCCAGTTGTTCCACTGACTAACAGGCAACATGGCGCTTGAACTGGGTAACAAGGCTGTTGACCCAGCAAACAGGCTGAGTGGACTAACAACACTGTTAACCAGGCCAATAAGAGTGTTGAGAAGACGGGTAAGAGGGTGTACCTATACTGACCCGGACTGGTAGTCCTCTTGACCTAACTAGACTAACAAGGTCGTTGGCCTAACAAGATGGTTGACCTGTGATGTTGAGGTGGTAAAAGGGACGATTGACGAGGAGGCCCGGGCCAGGCCCGTGGGAGGTGTTGGAGGCCCGGGCCAGGCCCGTGGGGGGTGTTGGAGGCCCGGGCCAGTCCCATGGGAGGTGTTGGAGGCCCGGGCCAGGCAGGCTGGAGGCTCCAGGTCAAGTGGGAGCACGGGAGACGTGTGCTGGAGGAGATCGCTCTGTGTGGCACTGCAGCTGCTCACTCACTGCTGCCCGCTTGTATCTCTCCGTCTTTCACTGCTGGACAGTCGTCCCTCTCCAGCACAGCTGGATTCTCCCCCTCACTGTACTCCCTCCTCCCTCACTGCCCAGGTCTCCCTCGCCCCCGGGTCCGCAGCAGGACTCTCCCCCACGAGGAGGCAAGTGATAAGAGAGTGTGTGTGTGGGGGGGGGGGGGGGCAGTAGGGTGGAGCACCGTGGCTCGTGTTTATGGCCCAACTTGGTACAGGTTGACTCTAACTTGCCAGTATGTTTTCCCAGCCGCCGACTTGTGGCTCAAGATTTACCCGGAGGCACCACTGGGGCCACAGTAAGAAGGTTGGCCAGGCCTGGGAGACGGTGGAAACTCTTTACTCAAGATTTTCACTGAGGAGCTGTGATGCCAGGTTGGAGTGAGTGTTCTCCCCTGGTGGTTCACAAAACCTTGTGTGAAAGGTTCCTGTGAAGACTTTTACCTGCATCTTAGTGGAGGAGTTGGTGGTACCTGGTGTGGCATGATGGTGCAGGAGCCTGCCTGGTGAATGTACCTGGGGTGCTGGACTAGTGTAGTGTTGAGGTGAGTATAGCCAGTCAGGTGCTGACGCTACAACCAAGATATTGTGGCATTATGATGTACCGTGCTACGCTCATGTGGCAGGTCCACCCACACTCGTGTGTACTACTTACTGTACGCACTCATGATCATCCTGCTCCTCCCCACACCCGCTCACACCACACGCTCACCATCCTCGCTCTGGTGCGCTGCTGGTGGCGGCTGCCGGCCTGGTGCGCTGCGGTAGTGGTGGTGGTTGCCGGCCTGGTGCGGTAGTGGTGCTGGCTGCCGGCCTGGTGCGGTGCGGTAGTGGTGCTGGCTGCCGGCCTGGTACGGTAGTGGTGCTGGCTGCCGGCCTGGTGCGGTGCGATAGTGGTGGTGGTTGCCGGCCTGGTGCGGTGCGGTAGTGGTGGTGGCTGCCGGCCTGGTGCGGTGCGGTAGTGGTGGTGGCTGCCGGCCTGGTGCGGTGCGGTAGTGGTGGTGGTTGCCGGCCTGGTGCGGTGCGGTAGTGGTGGTGGCTGCCGGCCTGGTGCGGTGCGGTAGTGGTGGTGGCTGCCGGCCTGGTGCGGTGCGGTAGTGGTGGTGGTTGCCGGGCTGGTGCGGTGCGGTAGTGGTGGTGGTTGCCGGGCTGGTGCGGTAGTGGTGGTGGCTGCCGGCCTGGTGCGGTGCGGTAGTGGTGGTGGCTGCCGGCCTGGTGCGGTAGTGGTGCTGGCTGCCGGCCTGGTGCGGTGCGGTAGTGGTGGTGGTTGCCGGCCTGGTGCGGTGCGGTAGTGGTGCTGGCTGCCGGCCTGGTGCGGTGCGGTAGTGGTAGTGGTTGCCGGCCTGGTGCGGTGCGGTAGTGGTGGTGGTTGCCGGCCTGGTGCGGGAGGGAGGGTAGCGGCTGCCGGCCTGGTGCGGGAGGGAGGGTAGTGGCGGGAGGTGGGAGGATATTGTACCAAGACAGAGAGTGATGAAGACAAGATGTGAGAGCAGCGTTCACGAGAGTGAGGGGTTACTGCAACACCTGCGTGTGGCTCTTCACTCCTACACACAACCTGTCTACCATCGTCTTCACCGTACCACTCTCTCTCTCTCTCTCTCTCTCTCTCTCTCTCTCTCTCTCTCTCTCTCTCTCTCTCTCTCTCTCTCAGACAGTGCACTTGCCTGCTTTATTATCAGTGAGTATCTCAGTGGGGTACACGAAATCTAGTTAAGTTTAATGCCTCCAAGACCCAGTTTCTACCCATCTCTCCATCAAAAACTCCTCACAACTCTCGTCTCTCCTTCGACGGTTCTGTAATTCCACCTCTCGACTCAGTGGATATATTTGGTATTACTGTAACTTCCACTCTTTCTTGGAAACCCCACATTACAGGAATAGCTAAATCTGCCTCTAAGAAACTGGGTGTCCTGTTAAGATGGCGAAACTTCTCTTCTGAACAGTTGTTCCGTTTATACAATGGATGATTCATCCTTGTATGGAGTACTGCTCTCACATCTGGGGTGGTTCTAGCTCTGTATCCTTACTTGACACAGTTGAGTCGAAAGCGGTCCGCCTTATCAACTGTCCCAGACTAACTTCCAAACTTGACCCCCTTGCCCTACGCCGCAATGTTGGTTCGCTTTCCCCTCTTCTATAGATATTACTTTGGTTTTGGCTCCCGAGAGCTGGCTGCTTGTGTGCCCCCCACCACTAGCTAGACCACGCAATACTCGGCAAGCTGCTGCGTCACATGATCATTGTGTGGCCATCGGCAACTCAAGGGTGGGCCGTTTTGTTACCTGTTTCCCGACACGTCGAAGCTTTGGAACACTTGACCTTCTCATATCTCTCCCAGGAAGTATGACCTGCCGCTCGTTTGAAAAGACAGGTTTTTCACTCTCTCAAAAATTCGTAAATACTTTCTTTGTCTTTTCTTGTTCTGTGTCATCCCCGACCTTGATGTGGAGGTGTGCCCGTGGCTGGAACCATCAACATAAACATGACATCTTGATCACCAAGTCATCTAGCAGTCCATCTGTTGTCTTCTGTGGCGTTCTGTGTTCCAGCGTGTGTGTGTGTGTGTGTGTGTGTGTGTGTGTGTGTGTGTGTGTGTGTGTCCTCACTGGTCGTCCCCGGCTGGGCAACCTTCCTTCCCCAGCGGCGGGTCGTACAGCGGTCGTCCGTAGTTGGCCCACGTGTTCCCCTCCTGGCGGCGGGTCGTGCCGTGGTCGTCCTTGAGTCGGGCACGACCCTTTCCAAGCCTCGGGTCGTGATGGTGGTGGTCCCTGGTGTCTGTGTCACCCCAGAGGTGTGTAGTATGACCCCAGAGGTGTGTAGTATGACCCCAGAGATGTGTAGTGTCACCCCAGAGGTGTGTAGTATGACCCCAGAGGTGTGCAGTGTCACGGCAGAGGTGTGAGTGGTGGTGGGCGGGGGGAGGCGTGTTGTGTTAGGCTGTGGTGAGCGTGCCGGCCAACCATAACCATACAGGTAAGGGTCCAGTATAGGCAAGTTGACAGCCCCGCACCCCACCACCGGTGGCCCCGGGGCAGGCTAGGGGGAAGATGCGTTTGCCTCGGGTGGAAACAGAAAGGAATGGATTTGGTTATGAGAGGAAGGCCAGAGATATGTTGTGCCCTCTGTACTGAGGGATTGCGAGGGCCTTATACTGCTCACTGAGGGAAGACTGGACCCTTATACTGCTCACTGAGGGAAGACTGGACCCTTATACTGCTCACTGAGGGAAGACTGGACCCTTATACTGCTCAGTGAGGGAAGACTGGACCCTTATACTGCTCACTGAGGGAAGACTGGACCCTTATACTGCTCACTGACAGGAGGACTGGGGCTTCATACTGGTGTCTGACAGGAGAACTGGGGCTTCATACTGGTGTCTGACAGGAGAACTGGGGCTTTGTTTTCTGGTAATCGGATTGGGGTTTTCCCTGTAGTGTTGGAGGAATATTAGAACTTTACTCAGAAAGTAAAGTGGGTTCATGATCTGCTCCGTGTACTCACCTTTATAAAGGTGGTCTCCACACTGTCACCTGCATAACACTGCCCCACACCCCCGTACATGTCACCTGCATAACACTGCCCCACACCCCCGTACATGTCACCTGCATAACACTGCCCCACACCCCCGTACATGTCACCTGCATAACACTGCCCCACACCCCCGTACATGTCACCTGCATAACACTGCCCCACACCCCCGTACATGTCACCTGCATAACACTGCCCCACACCCCCGTACATGTCACCTGCATAACACTGTCCCACACCCCCGTACATGTCACCTGCATAACACTGTCCCACACCCCCGTACATGTCACCTGCATAACATTGCCCCACACCCCCGTACATGTCACCTGCATAACATTGCCCCACACCCCCGTACATGTCACCTGCATAACACTGCCCCACACCCCCGTACATGTCACCTGCATAACACTGCCCCACACCCCCGTACATGTCACCTGCATAACACTGCCCCACACCCCCGTACATGTCACCTGCATAACACTGCCCCACACCCCCGTACATGTCACCTGCATAACATTGCCCCACACCCCCGTACATGTCACCTGCATAACACTGCCCCACACCCCCGTACATGTCACCTGCATAACACTGCCCCACACCCCCGTACATGTCACCTGCATAACACTGCCCCACACCCCCGTACATGTCACCTGCATAACATTGCCCCACACCCCCGTACATCACCAGCAACATAGGTCAGTGCCCCCACACCCCCGTAACAGAACAAAGATTTTGTACCAGTTAACCACAACCACAACACGTGAGGTATGGCACCAGTTAACCACAACCACAACACGTGAGGTATGGCACCAGTTAACCACAACCACAACACGTGAGGTATGGGCACCAGTTAACCACAACCACAACACGTGAGGTATGGCACCAGTTAACCACAACCACAACACGTGAGGTATGGCACCAGTTAACCACAACCACAACACTGAGGGTATGGCACCAGTTAACCACAACCACAACACGTGAGGTATGGCATCAGTTAACCACAACCACAACACGTGAGGTATGGCACCAGTTAACCACAACCACAACACGTGAGGTATGGCACCAGTTAACCACAACCACAACACGTGAGGTATGGCATCATTAACCACAACCACAACACGTGAGGTATGGCACCAGTTAACCACAACCACAACACGTGAGGTATGGCACCAGTTAACCACAACCACAACACGTGAGGTATGGCACCAGTTAACCACAACCACAACACGTGAGGTATGGCATCAGTTAACCACAACCACAACACGTGAGGTATGGCATCAGTTAACCACAACCACAACACGTGAGGTATGGCACCATTAACCACAACCACAACACGTGAGGTATGGCACCAGTTAACCACAACCACAACACGTGAGGTATGGCACCAGTTAACCACAACCACAACACGTGAGGTATGGCACCAGTTAACCACAACCACAACACGTGAGGTATGGCACCAGTTAACCACAACCACAACACGTGAGGTATGGCATCAGTTAACCACAACCACAACACGTGAGGTATGGCACCAGTTAACCACAACCACAACACGTGAGGTATGGCACCAGTTAACCACAACCACAACACGTGAGGTATGGCACCAGTTAACCACAACCACAACACGTGAGGTATGGCACCAGTTAACCACAACCACAACACGTGAGGTATGGCACCAGTTAACCACAACCACAACACGTGAGGTATGGCACCAGTTAACCACAACCACAACACGTGAGGTATGGCACCAGTTAACCACAACCACAACACATGAGGTATGGCACCAGTTAACCACAACCACAACACGTGAGGTATGGCACCAGTTAACCACAACCACAACACGTGAGGTATGGCATCAGTTAACCACAACCACAACACGTGAGGTATGGCACCAGTTAACCACAACCACAACACGTGAGGTATGGCACCAGTTAACCACAACCACAACACGTGTGGTATGGCACCAGTTTACATGACCAGGTTCCTGATCCAGCGACAGTTTACATGACCAGGTTCATGATCCAGCGACAGTTTACATGACCAGGTTCCTGATCCAGCGACAGTTTACATGACCAGGTTCATGATCCAGCGACAGTTTACATGACCAGGTTCATGATCCAGCGACAGTTTACATGACCAGGTTCATGATCCAGCGACAGTTTACATGACCAGGTTCCTGATCCAGCGACAGTTTACATGACCAGGTTCATGATCCAGCGACAGTTTACATGACCAGGTTCATGATCCAGCGACAGTTTACCTGGGGATGACAACAGTGTAGTGATATACAGACGTACGTACACCAGGGATGAGCCGGAGCCACACGTCTGAGTTATGCTGTAACAACATAAATAAAGCGAATGTCATCCTATACCTGAGGGTTGTGGTGTTGTTGAAGATAGAGTCGTACATATTTGATCCATATAACTAATATTTATCAGATGGTGAATAGTTAATTATATATTTTGAATAGATTATTATATAAATAACCGAAAACTATTCCCTGTGCCATTTATAAACCATTGATGGAGATGGAACATATAACTTAGATCAATGATATAGTAAGACGATAGGTCCATATACTGAGGTCTGAGTGGAGATGATACAGTTGTATGTCTGGATTGATGTATACCATACGTGTTAACCCTCCAGTGTACCACCTGTGATGGTCAGCCTCACCTCGGGGTACATGTTAACCCTGGGGCACAGTGATCGCCTGGAAACTGGACTTTCCTCTGGTGATGGCAGGGTCTCCAGCCAGCCAGCTGGTTGTGCACTAGGAGGATGGGTCGCTGGAATCACCAGCGCCTCTGGTCTGGCCCGTAACCACTCTGGACTGATGGTTCCAGGTTACTGGAGTCTTCCCTTTGTGTGTGGAGGGCCAGCCTAGTGTGTGGAGTGGTCGTAGGGCGTTGTGTAGTGGTGGTGGGTGACAGGGAACGTGACCAACCAGCCCGACAGTGTTATCTGCCTAACCAAACTCCCAGTTAGGAGTCATGTCAACCAGTCCATAAACTGTCAGGCCACGAACCGGCCACGGGGGGGAACTGTCCTGGTGAACCATGTTGCGTTCTACCTTGTCCTGGTGAACCATGTTGTGTTCTACCTTGTCCTGGTGAACCATGTGGTGTTCTACCTTGTCATGGTGAACCATGTGGTGTTCTACCTTGTCCTGGTGAACCATGTTGTGTTCTACCTTGTCCTGGTGAACCATGTGGTGTTCTACCTTGTCCTGGTGAACCATGTGGTGTTCTACCTTGTCCTGGTGAACCATGTGGTGTTCTACCTTGTCCTGGTGAACCATGTGGTGTTCTACCTTGTCCTGGTGAACCATGTGGTGTTCTACCTTGTCCTGGTGAACCATGTGGTGTTCTACCTTGTCCTGGTGAACCATGTGGTGTTCTACCTTGTCCTGGTGAACCATGTTGTGTTCTACCTTGTCCTGGTGAACCATGTTGTGTTCTACCTTGTCCTGGTGAACCATGTGGTGTTCTACCTTGTC